>NW_016914424.1:0-1429 GCF_001483705.2 Eufriesea mexicana | reverse complement strand
TTGGTTAGGTTTGGACATGTCAGGTTAGAATGTCTTTCACTTTCGTACTATGCACGGCAATGCAGTGGATTACTGCGCTCTTCTGCGCTCTAGTATATTCTGCATGGCTCCATCGGGACAGGCAATCGGGGTCTCGGCAAGTTAGGTTGCGATTAGCTACGTTCGTTTGAGTTGGGTCAGCGTAGCTTCGACTGTTGTGCCATGCACTGCGATTCTATGGGTTTCACCGCTCTACCCTCCTCTAATATGTTCAGCTTGGCTCTCGGGAGGGCAGCAATAGTGATCTCGACAGGTTGGGATGAGTCATGGTACGTTTGCTTACGTTACGTTTGGTCCGGTTAGCAGGTGATAGCAATGACTTTTGTGCTATACGCTGTTATTCGGTCGAGTTGTGCGCTCTACAGGGCTCTAGTATGTCCAGGTTGGCACTGGGAATGCCAGCAACAGAGGTCTCGGCAATTTATGCTGTGTTAGGTTGCGTTCGGTTAGTTTATGTCATGATAGGTTTGGTTAGGGCGGCTTTGACATTTGTGCTATACACTGCAATTTGGCGGATTTTAGCCCTCTACTGTGCTCAAGTAGATTCTGCTTTGATATGGGGAGCACAGCCGTATTGGTCTCTGTACGTTTGTCTGAGCTAGGTAGCGTTCTCTTATGCTACGTTTCGTTAGGTTTGGATAGGTTAGCTAAGACTCTTGTGATATATACTGCAATTCGGTTGATACCTGCGATCTACGTTGCTCTACTATACTCTTCTCGACTCTCGGGAGGACAACAATTGCGGTCTCGGTACGTTAGGTTGGGTTAGGTTACGCTTGGCTTGGCAAGGTTAGGTCGCGTTTGGTTTGTCTAACTTTGACTTTTGTGCTTGACACTGCTTTTCGATGGATTTCGGCGCTCTACTGTGCTCTGATGTTCGCTGCTTGGTCCTGTGGATGCCAGAGGTTAAGGTCTCATCAAGCTAGGCTGAGATATGCTACGTATGGTTAGGTTAGGTTTGGTTTTGTTTGGATAGGGCAGCTTTGATTTTTGTGCAGTACACTGCTATTCGGTTGATTTCAGCACTCTCCTGTGCTCCAATATAATCTGCTCGTCTCTGGGGAGGCCAGCAACAGTTGCCCTGCTGCGATATGTTAAGTTAGCAACGTCAGTTATGTTGCGTTTGGATTGGTTAGGAGATATTGCATTGACTTTTGCGATATGCACTGAAATTCTGTGGATTTCTGTGCTCTACACTACTCTTCTCGTGTACGTGGAGACCAGTAATGGTGGTATCGGTACGGTAGGTTCAGTTAGGCTCCATTTGGTTTTGCCGTGTTAGTTTGTGTTAGGTCTGGATGCCTTTGACTTACGTGGTATACAATTTTTTTTCGGCGGCTTTCTGCTGTCTACTGTGTTCTAGTATGTTCTGGTTGGATCTGGGGAGACA
>NW_016914423.1:206532-210446 GCF_001483705.2 Eufriesea mexicana | reverse complement strand
TAATTATTACTCAAAATGTTCGAATTGATGCTGATAATACTATTAGTTTTTTATTAATTACAACCTTCTATGCAATTAATTTACAAATTACATGCACACATTATAAAAACAATACCCTTATGAACATTCTCATATCATTTTTGTTCTTATTTTACTTCTAATTTTGTTCATAATTAATTATTTTGTCGGACTATCGCGCCGATCGTTGTTATGGAATCACGTACGTCGTCAAGTAATAATAACAAACTAATTAGCGTCAAATTATGTGCAAAAATTGCATAAGAATGTTGCGTAAGGAGCCAGCTATGCGATACAGCTATAAAAGTTCATAAACTAATCGCAGAAATCGCATAATTTGTTAATTTCCCAATTATTCTCCAATAATTCCCAATCGTTAATACGGTCTTCTTTTCTTTTTTAATTTGGAGGTCCAGCTGGTTATAAGTTTAATTTTGGATCAGTTAAATGATCATAAGCTGATTTGCCTTTACCACTAAACTTTTTATTTAATATCACAGATTCTTCTTCACCAAATAATAACAGCTTCAAATCTCTGTAACAAAGAATACTCTGTAAATTGCAAAGAATAATATTATCAGAGCTAAATTCTGCAAACGTATATCATTTTTACTTTACTCCTGTTGTTTTAGTTTTTGAACTGTTCTTTACTTCTTCACTTTCCAGTACTATTATTCTTGGTATAATATCAGAAAATGGATTGTTCAATATTATAGTTTTTATAAATCTTGGAGGATAAAGTGGTCTATCATTCTACAAAACAGAGGAAATATTATATTTATATCAAGAATTGATATATTTTCTTGTAAACATTAAATTTACCTCATCTACAGATGCTTCTTCAAGTTATATATTGTTTCTCCAGTAACTTTACCAAAGATTCTATGTTTATTCTGCAATTCTGATGTAGAACCAAGAGTAAAGTAGAATTGGGAATCATTGTCATCTCTGCCATGGCAATTGAACCTCGTCGACAAAAATGTAATCTTGTATGAAATTCGTCCTAAAACACATATATCTAATAACTATTTTTGAATAAAAAAGGAATTCATTTTGTTTTTAAATATAATCTCACTTTAAATGGTTCTTCATATATGCTTTTACCACCTTCTCCTGTACCTGTGAGATCACTTCCTCTTCTCACTGCTTTCATTCGAACCTCTGTCTTTTCTTTATATACCTCAGCTTCATCATTCTGAAATATAACACATTACTGCTGGTCAACAATATTTCTCTATGCAAGAGCTAACATTTAATTTTCTACATTTATCATTTACCAACATTCAGACTCTATATTCAATTTATCTTTACCTTTTCTAACTATAATCAAGTGTTCATTTTCCATCTCTTCAACGATCTTCATATTTCCATGTTAATGCTACACATTTTTCTCTGTTGATACATATCCTATCTCTTTTCTGTTTCATGATTTAACATAATAGACATTTCTTCTTCTCACTGCTTTCATTCAAGCCTCTCTCCTTTCTTTATGTACCTTAGATCCATCATTCTGAAATTTAAAACATTGGCGATAGTAATTCACTTTGATCACTGATATTAATATTTATTTAGATAAGGAATACAACATACCCTTCAATCTCAGTGTATATTCTATATCTTGTTGTTAAAAGAGGATATTGCCTAACTTAATTTTATTCCCGTTTATCTGCCTGAAACATTTCATTTTTATGAATCCTAATTTGATAACCAAACAATTCTATCCTGTGTATCCTACGGTCAGCTGACCTAGAATCAAATAGACATATCATACCTTACATATTTGAATTACTGCTTCAAATATACTCGAAATAAGATATAATTCCTGGCATCTAATGGCTCCACGTTGATATTCCAAGAGTCCAAGAATTTTCTATTGTTGCACATGCTCATTCATTTCAATGGAATATTGTCTTGAACAAACACTACGCTGTTGTACCAAACAAACCTAATCAAAAGGCCTCATTTCGGAAATAAAAGCCAAAAATGTCCATTACGCAGCACAATCTGACAGCCACTGACACATTCGGCACTATTTTTCGGAAACGTCCACTCGAAACCGAAGAAAAATATCCAATCCCGTTAAGGGAAGGATCACTATACACGAATATGTAGAAAAATCCGAATCAAAAAGCCTAATTCAAAAAATAGAAGCCTAAAAAGTCTTTTGCAACGCACGATCTGAGAGCCACTGACACTTGCGTCACTATTGTTGGAAAACGCATGCTCGAAACCGAAAAAAAATATCCAATACCGTTAAGGGAAGAATCACTCTACACGAATATGTGCAAAAATCCGATTCAAAAAGCCTAATTCAAAAAATAAAAATCAAAAAAGTCTATTACGCAGCACGATCTGACAACCACTGACACTTTCGACACTATTGTCCGAAAACGCACGCTCACAACCGAAAAAAAATATCCAATCCCGTTATGGAAAGAATCACTCTACACAAATATGTGGGAAAATCCGATTCAAAAAGCCTAATTCAAAAAATAGAAGCCAAAAAAGTCTATTACGCAGCACGATCTGACAACCACTGACACTTTCGACACTATTGTCCGAAAACGCACGCTCACAACCGAAAAAAAATATCCAATCCCGTTATGGAAAGAATCACTCTACACAAATATGTGGGAAAATCCGATTCAAAAAGCCTAATTCAAAAAATAGAAGCCAAAAAAGTCTATTACGCAGCACGATCTGACAACCACTGACACTTTCGACACTATTGTCCGAAAACGCACGCTCACAACCGAAAAAAAATATCCAATCCCGTTATGGAAAGAATCACTCTACACAAATATGTGGGAAAATCCGATTCAAAAAGCCTAATTCAAAAAATAGAAGCCAAAAAAGTCTATTACGCAGCACGATCTGACAACCACTGACACTTTCGACACTATTGTCCGAAAACGCACGCTCACAACCGAAAAAAAATATCCAATCCCGTTATGGAAAGAATCACTCTACACAAATATGTGGGAAAATCCGATTCAAAAAGCCTAATTCAAAAAATAGAAGCCAAAAAAGTCTATTACGCAGCACGATCTGACAACCACTGACACTTTCGGCACTATTGTTCGAAAACGCACGCTCGAAACCGGAAAAAAATATCCAATCCCGTTACGGAAAGAATCACTCTACGCGAATATGTGGAAAAATCCGATTCAAAAGGCCTAATTCAAAAAATAGAAGCCAAAAAACTCTATTACGCAGCACGATCTGATAACCACTGACACTTGCGTCACTATTGTTGGAAAACGCACGCTCGAAACCGAAAAAAAATATCCAATCCCGTTATGGAAAGAATCACTCTACGCGAATATGTGGAAAAATCCGATTCAAAAGGCCTAATTCAAAAAATAGAAGCCAAAAATCTCTATTACGCAGCACGATCTGACAACCACTGACACTTGCGTCACTATTGTTGGAAAACGCATGCTCGAAACCGAAAAAAAGTATCCAATCCCGTTACGGAAAGAATCGCTCTACGCGAATATGTGGAAAAATCCGATTCAAAAGGCCTAATTCAAAAAATAGAAGCCAAAAAAGTCTATTACGCAGCACGATCTGACAACCACTGACACTTGCGGCACTATTGTTGGAAAACGCACGCTCGAAACCGAAAAAAAATATCCAATCCCGTTATTGAAAGAATCACTCTACGCGAATATGTGGAAAAATCCGATTAAAAACGCATAATTCAAAAAATAGAAGCCAAAAAAGTCTATTACGCAGCACGATCTGACAACCACTGACACTTGCGTCACTATTGTTGGAAAACGCATGCTCGAAACCGAAAAAAAGTATCCAATCCTGTTACGGAAAGAATCGCTCTACGCGAATATGTGGAAAAATCCGATTCAAAAGGCCTAATTCAAAAAATAGAAGCCAAA
>NW_016914423.1:188553-202093 GCF_001483705.2 Eufriesea mexicana | reverse complement strand
CCGATTAAAAAGGCCTAATTCAAAAAATAGAAGCCAAAAAAGTCTATTACGCAGCACGATCTGACAACCACTGACACTTGCGGCACTATTGTTCGAAAACGCACGCACGAAACCAATAAAAAATATCCAATCCCGTTACGGAAAGAATCACTCTACGCGAATATGTGGAAAAATCCGATTCAAAAGGCCTAATTCAAAAAATAGAAGCCAAAAATCTCTATTACGCAGCACGATCTGACAACCACTGACACTTGCGTCACTATTGTTGGAAAACGCATGCTCGAAACCGAAAAAAAGTATCCAATCCTGTTACGGAAAGAATCGCTCTACGCGAATATGTGGAAAAATCCGATTCAAAAGGCCTAATTCAAAAAATAGAAGCCAAAGAAGTCTATTGCGCAGCACGATCTGACAACCACTGACACTTGGGTCACTATTGTTGGAAAACGCATGCTCGAAACCGAAAAAAAATATCCAATCCCGTTACGGAAAGAATCGCTCTACGCGAATATGTCGAAAAATCCGATTCAAACGGCCTTATTCAAAAAATAGAAGACAAAAAAGTCTATTACGCAGCACGATCTGAAAACCACTGACACTTTCGGCACTATAGTTCGAAAACGCACGCTCGAAACCGGAAATAAATATCCAATCCCATTGAGGAAGAATTCCCTCTACGCGGATATACAGAACAAACCTAATCAAAAAGCTTAATTTCGGAAATAGAAGGGAAGAAAGTCTATTACGCATCACGATTTCACAGCTACGGACACCTTAGTCACTAAATTCTAACATGAATGGTGGAAATCATAGAAAAATCGACATACGATATAGAGAAAAGCCTGGTCAACGTTGTGATAGTGAAAAAATCTAATTCGAAAGCCTAATTACAGAAATATAAACGATGAAATTGAACTGTGTAGCACGATTTCACTGGAACTTGTACTTCCGTTACTTTATTTCACGTGTGCACCTTCACTTTTTTCCACATATAGTGTGTTACCACCGAACAACGTTCACAGTTAATTATCCTGTTCTTGGTAAAGTTCTCTTAATTTCTTTATCTTGTGTTGTGGTCCTATCGTACATATCACAAGGATGTTGCATAAGTTGTGCAATGTTTCGAAGTAATAACTAATACTGCAGATTATATTTCTTGAATATTTCTTTCTTCAGTTGTAGTAATTAAAAGACTGATCAATGATAACACTACTTCACGAAACGTTTTCTTCAGGGACTGAAAGTTTCACTGTAACGTGTGTAAATATTGCATCATGTGCTACCGGCATCGCGTCGACCAGAAGTGTTCTGCGATTGGTTAAAGCTGTGCCTTGTTTTCGCGGGAAGATACTTCGTCTTTGAAATAGCCATTTACTAAAGCATCGATGTGAAATATCAGATGATGTTTCTTATATTTAATAATATCAATGAAGCAAATATAAATATATTTCTGTTACGAAAAATTCCAAATTTCTATAATTAATTCATGAACTTGAATTATTAATTATTCCATTATGCTAATGGAAGAATAAACCATTAGTATTTACTGCAATAGTTCAAACACTGTATGCAATAATCACCAATAATTATTTAAATAACAAGGAATTCATGTCCAGAATTATATTAGAAAGCTCGGTAAGGCTGTGTCTTTACAATGCAATTTTTAAAGTTGATGAATTAATTATAGACGAATATGAAGTCACAGATGAAGATGAGTGATTTTTTTCTTGGTAAAAAAAAATGGAACTGCAATGGTTATATGCTAAAGTACTTTCTATTCACTTTGAAAATTTCACATATAAACGTTAATTGTTAACGACATAATAAACAATGACATATAGACATTAGAATCTGAGTAGATGTCCGTACCACGGACCGTTGCGAGAAAAAGATGTTTCGTAATACATATCACGTAATAATTATCATTATAATGACCAAATATATATGTACAATATTTATAGGCATATGATAAATGATTCTATTCGAATACATGAGTTATCCTAATAATTCTTGATATCTCTTATCGTGTATCTCCTCGGCTTTCTCTCGTGCTAAACCCCATAAGTTCTTTATTCCCTATTCATTTTCCTTTATATCTTTATCATCTTCAACATCATCTATTTTATAATTTTCTACTTTCTTCGATTCCTTTTTTGTATCTCTCAATTTACTTTTCATCCTTTCCTTTATTGCTCTGAAAATATAAATATAAGACAGTCAATAAAAATTCCGACTTTCTATAACATAATTATAATGTAAACACTAACTGTTTCTCTTTCTTTATGACTTCTAATTCTTCTTTAGCTTTTACTTCGTCGTCACTTTCCTTAATTTTGGATCAGTTAAATTATCACGCGCTGTGATAACCACTAAATTTTTTATTCCATATCACGGATTCTTCTTTATCTTCCTTTGCTTCTTCACCAAATGATAAAAGATTGAAATCTCTGTAACAAAATTTTTCATTACAAAGAATAATACTATCAGGGCTAAATTCTACAAACATATATGATTTTTATTTTAGTACTTCCTGTACTATTATCCTTGGTGTAATATCACAAAATGGATTCTATAATATAATTTTTATCAATCTTGGAGGATAAACTGGTCTATCATTCTACAAAAAAGAGGAAATATTATATTTATATCAATTCTTGATATATTTTCTTGTAAACATTAAATTTACCTCATCTGCAGGTGCTTCTTCGAATTTAAGCATGTTATACATAGTTTCTCCAGTAACCTTACCGAAGATTGTATGTTTACACTGCAATTCTGATGTAGAACCAAGAGTAAAGAAGAATTGGGAACCATTGTCATCTTTTCCAGCATTAGCAGTACAAATTAAATCTCGTCGACAAAAATGTAATCTTGTGTGAAATTTGTCCTAAAACACACATATCCAATAACTATTTTTGAATAAAACAGGAATTCATTTTATTTTTAAATATAAACCTGTACCCGTGGGATTACCACCTTGTGTTATGAATCCTTTGATAATTCTATGAAATATAGTGTCATCCTAATAACCTTCCATACATAATTGTATGAAATTTCTACATGCCTTTAGAGTTTCTTTTGCCCATAATTCTAACTCAATATCAACAACAGTTGTCTTCATTGTAACCTAGTTACAAGAAATATATTAGTTTTATTAATGTAAAATACTTTTAAAATCAAATTTATTAAAATTTATTATTTATTATTGTAATTCAAATTAGAAATTATATAATATGTTAATAAAAAAAAAAAGAAAGTAAATATTGTATATCGGTCAAATTTTTAAAAACATATATAATCCATTGAAATATAACAAATACTTACTTTATCCAAAGTGGGTGGTGCTTGTATATAAATATTACTCGTTTGTCTGTCTCCCTTAATGAAATAAATCCTTCGTCAATAATATTTCATATTAAATCTTTAGTCATTTATAAATCAATCAACCAAATAGTTCTTTTCTCGAATAATCATCAGCAGGTTTGACATTGGTTTTATTCGCCCAATCAAATCCATGATGTGCCACAGCCCCATTAATCTTGCTGCTTTTATAAGTTCCAAGTTCGATATTTCTACACATTTGTGCCTTAATACCTTTACACTCTATATTCAATTTATCTTTAATTTTTATAACTATTACCAAGTGTTCATTCTCCATCTCTTCATTGATCCTTATATTAGCATTTCCCTGGCACTCATCCTTCTCTGTTGATATATATGCTGCCCATTTCCTGTTTCTGCATTCAAAATAATGTACATTTCCTCCACTCATTGCTTTCATTCGAACCTACCTCTTTTCTTTATATATCTCAGCTTCAGCATTCTGAAAATTAACGCATTAGCAATGATCATTGACTTTTACAACTGTTATTAATATTTATTTAGATCAGGAATACAATATACCTTTCAATCTCACCTTATTCTCTATATTTAATTGTTATAAGAGGCCATCACCTAAATTAATTTCATTCCTTTTTGTCTGCCTCAGTCATCTCCATCATCTGAATCTTTATTTGACCAAAAATTTCTATCTTGTATGTTATATGGTTCGCTGACCTTGAATCTAATAGACATATCATAACATAATTGTATTGCTGCTTCCATTTCTTCTCGCTATAAAATAAAATGCTTGGTACCTAATAGCTCTACGCTGATGATATTCCATGAGTCAAATATTTTTCTATTGCTGCAAGTGCCTGTTTATTTCAACACTGTTTATTTCAACAGAATACTGTCTTTTCTGTACCAAGCTCTGCTATCACTAATAAAAGGTGGAAAAACAATGGCTCATAACTTACACTATTTAATTACAACTGAAGGTTATATTAATACAAAGGCTTACATTCTTTTCCGTGATGTAGGCACACCTAAATGCATACAACAATGCTTCCAGCATTTGTTTGCTATTTTTCGTCATTTCCTATGCACTCTCCTGTTCACTTGAAAAACAATTAACGAATCACTCAATTTCTGTGATTAATTTATGACTTTTATAATTGCGTTGTAAAGGCGTACCGTTGCATATTTGTCGTCTGCCAGGTAAAGAAATGAATGCTGATTGTCTAATTAAAACCACTGTTTGGGCTGAATTTATTAAAGAATGTATAAAACTTTATGGGATTCTTAAGCGAATAAAAAGAAGGGAAGAGAATGTGTTAGTTATTTATGTCGTTTTATTGCTTTATTTATTTCGTCCACCACATCACGTGGATTTAGGCGACCCCCAGACACAATCTATGTTCTTTCTACCTAATCCGAGCTTCGAGTTTAAAATCATAGATGACACTGATTTTCTTTGAATAGGTTACTAACTCTGGTTATGTGCTTCTGATACTTCCTAATAAACCAATTCGGTAGTGGAAAATTAACAAATTACTCAATATCTGTAATTAATTTATGAGCTTTTATAATTGCATCGTAAAGGCAGATCCTTCAAGAACTTTCCAATATATTTTTCGATATAAATTTGTACCTAATTAATTAATTATTAATGATTATTCTACGCAGTGTTTGAATTATTGTCTCAGTCGCCATTGGTTTTTTATTAATTACTATCCTTTACGTAATTAATTTATGAAACTTTATGCACTCATTACAAAAACAATGTTCTTACGAATCTTCTCATATAACTTTTGATCACATTTTGCTTCTAGTTTCGTTTGATATTAAATATTTTCACCGAAGATCGTGACGGTCGTTGTTACGAAATCATGAACACCATCAAGCAATATTTAACAACTAATCAATTAGTGGTAAATTTTTTACGGAAATTGTATAAGAATGTTGAATAAAATTCCAGCTTTGTAATGCAATTATAAAAGTTTATAAATTAATCACGGAAATTGAGTAATTCGTTAACTTTTCACTATCGGAGCCCTTCAATCCTTTTCTATCCCCTCTCTTTTCTTATCTGTCACTTGACGAGTTTGTCGACGACCTTCTCACCTATTCTGTGTTCCTATTACTTTTCTGAGTTTCAGATTCAAAATCATAGATGATGCTAATCGCATCGCATCGGTAAAATTTTTCATCTTAATACACTATACAAATTTAACATCTTAATAAATCAATTCCGCAGTAAAAAATTAATAAATTTAAAATTTTCTGTAATTAATTCATGAACGTTTATAGCTGCCCAGCAAAGTTGGAATTATAGCAGCATTCTTATATAATGTTTAATTTAATAATTACACTTACATGAGCGATAGGTTTTGTATTTCCTGTATCTAATGATTATTTATATTTTCATTTTCTTTCTGTAATAAATAAGATTGCTATAGAAAGCTGTTTTTCTTGCATAATATTCTTATTGTTTTGTAATAAATATATACTTGCATAGGAAAACGTAAAAAACAAATTTTTTTATTAAGAAATTTTATTTACAATTGTTTATTTACAATGTTTTCATAGGCAAGAAATGAATACAAAATAAAAAATAGATTTAAAAAAACTACTAAACTGTGGACAGGAATCGAATCCCGAGCTTGATTCGTACGAATTTTCAGGTGTCCCTAATAGGCCACAACGCCACTTGAAAACCATTGGAAATAAATCTATAAGTACAGAAGTAATAAAACTTTAATCGTAAATATCTCAAAAAGTATTAAGTAGTGGCGGCTATAATGATATATATCCTTGAATTGCATGACGAAATCTACAAACCTGCAAAATTTCAACTAAATCGGTGACCCGACGAACTTGCACTCTCCTTATCAGTCCCACTTTGAAACGCTGTAAAATTCGAACGACGTGACCTACACCCACGTAATTTGCACACATGATACGTATGCACCTGAGGATTAGTTTGATTGATCCCGCAATCGATTCGGCCGTCATCGAAAAATGTCAACTTTTGCCACTTGCTCTCAGACCGAAACCTTCCGACCAAAAATCAATAAAAAATCTTGTAAGATCGAAAGCTCGCAATAACCATACGTACTCGTAGGGCACACTCTAAGCTCTCGCATAGCCAAAGCTCGCACTCTTAGCTTGACGAGGAAGCTCACTACAGCATCAAAAGTAACTAGCAATATCGATATAGTCAGACTCATATATTCTGTCTTTGAATCACCACTTTTGAATTACGCAAAAGAATTTGAGTTTTGTATTAATATATAGTTCAGTTGTAAGTAAGTAGTGTGAAATATGAGCCATTGTTTTTCCATCTTTTATTGCTGATAGTAGAGCCTGATTGTTGAAATTTATTTCAACAATATTCTGTTGAAATAAGCAGGCACATGCAACAGAAGAAAGATATCGGATTCATGGAATATTACAAGCATAGATCTATTAGATGTCATGTCTATGACATGTCTGTTGGTTTGTAGATCGGCTAGTCATATAACATACAGGGCAGAAATATTTGATATCATGTTAGAGTAGGCTGTTTTCTAACTTGTGTACCAATTTTTTTTCCATTTTGACTATTCTTTTTCGAAATCCAGTGCCGAAAGTGCAAGTGGTTGTCAAAGCGTGCTGCGCAAGTATTCCCGTATCGTTATGTGATATATTATATAGTGATATTAAAAGAAAGGAAATTAAAAATTCAAGGAAATGAGATGAAGATAGGAGAATTAAAAAATACATTACCTTAATTATAATAACCAAAAATTTATTTCTGTAGATGTGTATAGAAAATCCATGTCATACATAAGAAAGATTTTAATATATTAATCCTTACAGAAATTTGTTAACTATGTTAACAATCTTAATAATTTAGTATATGTAACAATATCTTTTTACAAGTACAAATTATATTTATACGATAGGCTAAAACTTATTGTAAGTACTGCAGTTTTGTAAGTACTAACTACATAACTACTATCATAGCGCGAATCGTTCAAATTATTAATTATTAACATTACTTTCTGATTTTATTAAAAATATAATATTATGTTATTTTTTTATTAACATACACTAGATAACCCTTTGAGGATAAGATACCACGACATTTTAAATGAATTTGATATCTTGTAATCCAATATAAACTTGTATGAGCATTAAATATTCCATTTAGGTCTTCTTGATGTAGAATTTCTGTAAGCAACAAACAAATCATGAAAGATAACCTCTTATTTGATTTATTACCATATCTGTGTAAATATGTAAAAATACACTTACGTCCAGGATCATTATGTGTTAATAATTGTACATCATTTTCTTTAGCAAATGTCTGCAAAACTGGTGGTACAACACAACATGTAGCTAAACTAATTTGTACAATATTTGGTTTTATCTGTTTAAATAAATAAATTTAAATAAATATGAAATAGCAACAATGCTATAAAAATACAAATAAAAAGAAAATAATTTTACATTTGCCCATTGAAGTAGGTCAATAAATACATTTGTGTCAACATCACTTAAACCAACACTTGATAATTTGCCAATTTTCACATATTCTTCTACTCCAGTCCATAAATGTTTCAATGATGCTAATAACTCTTCTGAACTTTCCTTACTTGAATAAGCAATTACTAAAGATTCAATTGCATTTATATTTAAAGAATCACAGACTGAAAAAGGTAGTATAACATAATATACTCAGACATGTGTAACTAATAGCAGATTATAATAAATTATAGCTACCTTGATCTATAGCTTCCTTTAATAAATTAACATCAGCTGATGAAATAAATACTTTAACAGTTATCTTAACATCTTCTCTATTAATATCTTTCAATGCATTATCTTCTATACCTTGAATCTGAAAGTGAGTAAATTGCCATTAATAATATACTTTTCAGAAATTTCAAATAATAAATAAAAAACTGATCATACAATTACTGGATTTTCATCTGTCCCCTCATTGTCACGAAGTACAATTTTTAGTGTTTCAATTAGCTGAAAAACAAAAAAATTTTAAATCACGACTATAATGCTTTACTGAGTTTTCAAGGAAACATAACCTCGAGAATTATGATCCTGACTATAATATAGAAAAAATTTAAGTTACAAATTTTGTCATAAAAAATTTAAAAACTGACCTCGTCTGTAGGATTTTGACTTGCTTTTGTTTTTGCCTCATTTAAGGAAAGTATATTTCCCGTTCGTACTAATATATTTTGTGATAACATAGTCTGGAACAAAATGTAAAGAATGTTAGCAAGCACGCTGCAGGTGACTAACTAGAAGTATTACGAAAACTAATGACATAAATTGTAATCAACGATCACTCGCTTGCGATGAGTTTAATCGTAGATGACGTGGCTGACTAAGCAATTTTCAACCTAAAGATAATATCAATAAAATTCCAGCATGAAAGAATTTGTATAGAGGGTGTCCTGTAACTGATGATATAACCAGGAAAAGGCTAGTTCTACAGAAGAAAAATGAGTTAAAAACATGAAACAAATATTTTTCATACGAATCTCTCGTTTTTGAGAAAATTCTCTTTAAATATTTGTCTAGTGCAAATGCATCTAACTATGTTTTAACAGAGCTTGCTGCAAACTAACGTCACTGTTCTCCTATGACAATTTTACGATTATTATATAAGTATTATGCGCATAAATATCGAGCAGTTAGATGGTAAGGACGTTTTACTGTTTGATAAAATATAACAGTAAAGTATGCTAGAAATTGTTTAGAAATTTAAATGGAGGAGCAGAGTTGTGTATTTGACAGAATGGACATTTTTAACAACTGCTAAAGTAACAAGATTAATTATCCGATATAATAAATGCAATTACAAATCTATAATTAAGATCTGTTACATTGAGACATAGTGTATCCATATCAATCAAATATGTAAAATCTATTTTCCCAACAACAAAGCCTCGTATGAAAAGATTATATCTTACATTTCCGACTTACTTTTTCACATAAAATCACTCCTTTTACAATTGTACCATCGATTAAAGGATACCTTGTATATATACATGTTTATAAATTGTTTGCAATGTTTGCATTGTTTGATAAAAATGATTTTTAAATTACCTGCGTCAAGATACACATAGCTATATAGATATAAGTACGTCATTAGTTTTTTCGAATTACATATTACGCAATTGTAAACAGTTACCTGAAATACGTACTTTTTTTATACAATTACTTATTGTATATTGTATACGAGTGTGCGAGTATGCATGTATACGTATATATGCATGTATCTATATGTCATCATGTTAAATTTGTGTTTTACATATGATTATGCAATTATACTTTCATACACCATAGTTACAATTTTTTTTTCTTATATCTAATGTATATTAATTTTTTATATATACATTTTTATAAAAAATAAATTATTTTATGTTTTTTTTAAATTAATTTTCATACTATTTAGGATTTTTTCCATATTGATTAAAAATTTTGGTATATATGTACATATATTGAGTTTACATATTTAATACTCATTAATATGTAGTTTCTGTCATTTTTAAATGCAGAAAATTTATAATCTGGTTCACGAAATAAATTAAATGGTGCTTTAAATTTTAATAATAATACTTTCATTATAAAATAATTGGTCATGTTCACAAACAGACTTAAATCAAGTAACATGATTGACATAGATACAGTATTTTATTGGTATATATACCTCCATTTAGTATCAATGAAGTATTGAATTGCAATAGATAGCGCAACAATCGTTGTAATAGAAAAATTAAAAAAACCCTCTATACAACTGATGCACCACGATTACAACTGTGATGTGCAACTTGCTAATGGCTAGTCAAGTAAGAAAGAAGTACTTCAAAAAGTAAATCAATTAATAATAAAATTATAATCTTACGATAAAAATATGCCTGCTGACATATTTGGATATGTATATGCCGCTACAATAGCAGCTGGTGGCGTACTTGGTTATGTAAAAGCGCGTAAGTTTATATTATAAAAAGTTACTTCTTTTCCTAGTAAATAAATTTGGTTATTAGACGAATATTACAAACAAATTTCAGTTTTCCAATTGTTAATCAACTGGTTTTGATATTTATTCTTTTGGTCATCATTTTTATTTCTTTCTTTTCTTAATAACTTATTATATTAAGAAAATTAATTCTTAATTTTTTACAGAATCAGTTCCTTCTTTGGGTGCTGGGCTTCTTTTTGGATCTATTTTGGGTTATGGAGCTTATCAAACTTCTCAAGATCCTAAAAATATTGCACTCTCTGTAACAGCAAATATAATTCTTGGTGGCTTTATGGGTTATCGTTATATGAATACTCGGAAAATAATGCCAGCTGGAATTGCTGTACTTAGGTATTATTTTATCTAATAGTATAATAATAAAATAATATTATAATTGTAATGAAATTAAATTTTTTTAGTGGAATTGCACTGGTAAGATTATGTGTCAGGTCCTTCATTGCAAATGATTTACTAGTTAGAGAGACTAAGAACACATAAATAAACATTATTTTTTGATAATTCTCCAATTTTATTAATTTTATTGTTTATGGTATATAAAATGTGCATATACATAGCATGAGTAACCTCTGTCATGTAATAGTTGAACAAGAGTAATAGTAAACTTATCAAAAAAAGAAGATATAATTAGCTACAATGGTTGGACATTTAAGTAATAATGTCAAGAATCTATGTATTCGATGTATGTATGTATTCCAATGTTCCAAATATTTCCTAAAGAACATAAACAATGTTCTCCTGTAAGAATATGGTCTATAGTGTGATACAGTGTATAATTTAAAGATATTTTTGTTTAAATTTGTTTTAAATATTATTTAATGCTTAAAATTAAAAAAAATTTAATTGCTATGAATGTATATTGTCAAATAAAAGACTAAAGTGGCTATGGGAATTCATATTTTATTCTTGTCTTCATACCTTGTAATAGAAAATAAAGTAGTACTTGTTTTTGAACAAATGTACTTGCTTTGTGGATTGACGTTAGTGGAAGCTACATTTAAAGTTTTACTATTTTTATACACATATTTGTCCACATTATTTAAACAATTAATAAAATACTACACCCATCTGTATCAATAGGTATAACTACCTTTATCAATTTGTGTATGTATTACATACACAAATATTACATACATATTATATACAACAAGGATACTCATTTAACTCTTAAGGTTATTAAAATTTTATTATTACTTGTGATTAATATTATAATTATGATATGATTAATATAACAAAATTAAGTTTGCATATCTATCATCTTTTTCAATTAATTATTATTTTAATTTTACTTTATGTAGCAAAATTTAAAAAGAGTTATACATTTTTTCCCTAAAAAATTTAACATGGAATATTTTATATTTGAAATAACATCAAAAACTAGTTAAATTTTACTGTTATTTAAAGAAGTGCACAAGTTGATGATAATTGATGCTATATTTACAGATACTGGAAAAGTAACAACAATTTATTTATTATTTGAAATCATAAAAAAGTTTAGTTGTATTTCATAACATAAGTCATGACTTTTACTTATTGTGCAAAATATGTTATATTATAAAGTAAAATAGTATAAAAAGGGTTATAAATAAATCTCACGTTAAAAAAAACAAAATTTGGTCATTGGTCTAAAATTACCGAAAGAACTTTTGAAGTCATAATATTTTCAAAAAAGTGTTATGTTATGTAAAGTTTATTCATTTGATAAATTAATTTCAAGACAGTTAAAATAAACAATTTTCAGCTTTAAATATTAATAATTAAATCGTGAATATTTTAACTGCTTTAAACTATTTTCATAATTTTAAATTGAGTAATCGATCGTGTACGATAATCGAGATTTAAAAACTCGAAGTTCGAGTTGCGAAATCGAATATGCTTCGCATTGGATGCATTTACGAACCTTTCCGGGAGCTCTTGCTCGGTGGTGTGTCCGTGGGAGGAAGTTCTGCGGTTTCACCAGGTTCTTCGAGTTTTTCATGAAATTAAATACGATTTTCGAGTTAATCGACTAGCGCGTTGATGTTCTCTCGTAACTTTTAAGCGGTTACGACTGAACAAACGAATGTTCTTTCTCGATACTTTTAACGGGGAATTGGTCGCGAGAGAATTCGACAGGCACTGGTTGCAACACGAACGAAGCTTCAACCTTCATCGATCGATTTGACTGATTTTTGAGATCCAGTCACCGAAAACTTCCATCATTCCGTCAAAAACCGAGTGCCGACCCGCAGGGTGGCGATCATTTGATAAGGTTCGTATGCTAATATATATTAGATTTCATCTTCCCGAATGTATGCATGCAGACTGTCACGTGAAAATTTTAGTTATCGGTGAGTCACAACGTGTCTTGTAAAGTTTATTCAAGCTTCTTGACGTACAATATGTTTAACGACAGATTAAATATTTCTCGATCAAAGAATCATGATTTATTTCACTTTCCTTATAGAACATTTCCTTATTATGCACAATTGTTTCGTATTTTCTTTCATAATCTTCGCATTATCTATTACTCTATATGATTAAGGGTTAATGTTTCTTATCTATCTTGTAAGTGACGTTAATTGATTTGACACCGAATTATTCATTCAGTATAAGTATTACCACAATAATAGAGCTTATTTTGCAAACATTATACCATCTTGCTACTTGCTAACATTATGTTTGCAGAGCAGTCTGTATTTCGATGCTATGTTATCTTCAAGTTGCTACTACCTAACTCGGTCTGATATTTCCTGTACAAACCAGTAAAGTAATAATGAAATGCAAGAATTTAATTCAAATTTTAATGTATCAGTTAAATGATTTTTTATTTAACAATGATAATGTAAGTGTCAATATGTTAACACTTTTTAACTGATCTCTTCGTTTTTAATAACAATAATGATTTGGGAAATACCGTTATATTTTTATTTCGAATAATTTAAACAATATGGTACGTTTCTTAACATATTTTTAATTAGGATGTTTCAAGTTATTTTAATCTTATTTCCTTAGAATTGGTTAATATGAAAATAAAGTGTATATTATTTAATTATCATATTAAATTCGATTATTTAAGCATTTTTAACATAAATTTATTCTAATCTTTTTGGAGATTAAATGTGTAATATATTATAAATTTTTGTATAGAATAATAAAATACACCAATAATTTTTATATAAATAAAAT
>NW_016914423.1:70821-187945 GCF_001483705.2 Eufriesea mexicana | reverse complement strand
GTATTTGAATCTTATATTAATTTTTGCATTCTTTTATAATTTATTTTAATCTAAAATATTTTGCTTATTTAGAAAGATTGTAAATAATAATGTAATACACACCTGTATTTTAATTATGAGTATATTACACAGATTGTATCAGTTAAATATCAACTGATTTTGACGAATGATAGTAATCTATAATTTTCAACAGCGTAGCATAGATTAAACACGGTATTTCCATGCCCCCAATGAAGACTTGATCTCTGAGTGGCGTATGCATTACCCCTCCATGCTCAATTGGATCTCTGTGAACCATGTATTTCTTGGCCGTCAGATAAGCTTTGTTCCATGAAGTAGACTTGGTACCACGCAAAGGCTGCCTGATAGTACTTATCTTTCTCGTATAAATAGTGGCCCAAATAGTTACTTCAGGTTCAGTATTATCCTGTGTTCTTGATTGTCCATTGCATTTCTTTGATTGAGCTCATTTTGAGCCATTATAGAAGAGAGCATAATAAGCTTTACAGTTTCTTTCTTTGTGTTGGTGTTACTTACAAATTATTACAAAGATAGTTGTTTTACAAAGATTCCAGTGTGTTCAGAGTTTTAATTGTATTATTTTATTGCTGTGACGTGTTATAAAAGCTACGAGAATTACTTTTAAACGCCAGGTGAGTTACCAAAAGTCCTTTATTTTTTGTTGTCGAAAGAAATTATTTTTGTATCCCTTTGTTTTAGTTACTGTGTTTTCTTGAATAATTTGTTTTGTTTGTGTGTACTTCATTTAAAATATATTAAGTTTTATAAGAAAGTTATTCAGTGAAAGTTTAATATATTTATTAAAGCTTTAACAGAAATTAATATAGAATTTATGAGAACATCTTATTTTCATATAAAATTTTGTCTGATATCTTTAAAGTCTGCTAAGGAATTTATTTAATTATTACTGATAAAATTTGATAAGATAAATATGGGATTATAAGAAAATGTTTGACATGTGTTATTGTAGAAAGTGAATTAATTATATATGCTTATGTTAATCATACATATATTATTTTTTTATACATTAAATGTCAATCCAGAACATAACCGTGTTTTACTAAGCATTTTGGCTAAGCATCTTAACATCAGTTTTTATTATTTATATTACATATATTATAAAAGAAGTTTTATATTTATTAGAGATTAAATACAATTATAGGAATATAAATTTATAGCAGATATAAATTTTTCAGTATTTTATTAGATTCTCATATGTGTGATATTCTTTTTTTTCTTTTTCCTTTAAAGTATTATTTCTAAATGAAGAAATTAATATTTGATAGGATAACTTCTTTGAAGTATGTATAATTTAGAAGTTTAGAAATATTAATTTCCTCATTGATATATTATTCAAATATAATACACATTTCTCTTACAAAACAGCTGTTATATTTTTATTTAGATCTTAAATGATTATTTATGGTTACAACAATAAAGAAAATAATATTCTATTAATAATAAGATATTTTACCATGCAATCAGAATCAGTAATTAGAAAATTCTTTATATTAATTTATACCTTTCCTTTATTCCTTTATTTTGTTGAAGAAATTTTTTTTAATAAAAATATGAAATACTAATGTTGTGGTACATGTTTTGTTTGTTACAGGGTTCTATCTGCAATAGGCTGGTAGGCCAGTCTATTGGTGGGTGCGTAGATAACTGCGGCAACTGGAAGTTGGCCCTGAACGCAGAGCCCCCGTGGCTTTGCTAGCACCCCCATAGTGATCTTGTCTTAACCCGCTTCCTCACGACTCACCCAATTCTCATTGACAGCTGCCTCGTATATATCATTTTCTTTTTTATTGTTATTATGAAATAATAATCCATTCTTTTGAATATTTTATAATGTAATGACTTTCAATTTTAGTTTGCTGCCTAGCGCCTACAGAGTATCTTCTAAAAATTTACAAAATAGTCAATATGAAGGTATCAAATTTGGACGAACGTATTCATGTTTTGGACAGTGCGTCAAATGTTATGACTGTCATCAAAGATATTGCATTAAGTGGATTACAAGAAGAAGCTTTTTATGTACTTGATATTGGAGATATTGTTCGTAAACATCAAATATGGAAAGAAAAAATGCCGCGCGTCAGTCCGTATTATGGTAAGATAATTAGTAAATATTATATACTTTGTGTTTCATATTAGAAATTAATTAATGTCATTACGAAATTTCAGCTGTAAAATGTAACGATAATTTAATTGTAATTGAAGTACTGGCTGCTCTTGGTATTGGTTTTGATTGTGCATCTAAAGTAAGTAATTTAATATTTAAACGCTTGAAATACATAATTTAAGGGATTTTTATTGTTCATCGTTATTTGTAGACGGAGATTAATAAAGTACTAAGTGTTGGAGTAGACCCGTCGAGAATTATTTTCGCCAATCCAGCTAAGCCAGCATCACATATTCGTCATGCTGCTGTTGTTGGAGTAGATGCTATGACAGCAGATAATGAAAGCGAGTTACATAAAATTAAAAAGTTTCATCCAGATGCCAAGGTATAAGATAAAAAATATTTCGTTTTTCATTATTGTTTTTATATCTAGTTATAAATTTATCTAAATTAGTATTTCTTCATGTTAGGTTGTTATTAGAATCCGTTGCGATGCAGAAGTTGCTCAGTGTCAGTTAGGCATGAAATTTGGTTGTGATCCTATATATGAAGCCCCCAATCTTTTGCGTCTTTCGCGTGTATTGGGACTTAATGTCATCGGTATTAGTTTTCATGTTGGATCTGGTTGCCAGGATCCACCTGTCTTCTATCGTGCTATACACCATTCTAAGATATTATTTGACTTAGCAACAGATCTTGGTTTCAAGCCATATCTATTAGATATTGGAGGTGGTTATCCTGGTAATAAAGGTTCCAGCATTGATAAAATTGCCGATGTTGTTAATACAGCTCTCGACGAGTACTTTAGCAGTAAGTAATATTAATTTGCATTATGTGCAAACTAATCTAGTTTCACAATATGGTTATAAATTTTGATTTACCTATAATAACTTTCAGCTGATGCTGTTCACGTTATTGCTGAACCTGGTCGTTTTTATGTTGCTTCAGCATTTACACTCGCAACTAGCATTCATAGTAAGCGTTCAATTCGTGGCGATGAAAATTCACCGAATATAATTACGCACAATATGTACTATATTAATGATGGTGTTTATGGCTCCTTCAATTGTCTACTTTACGATCATCAACACGTGACTCCATTACCTCTAAAAGTAATTGTTAACGATGATTACAATATTTGGAAATAGCTTGTAGATTACTGAATATTAAGTTATTCCAAGTTTTTGACGCTAAATATTCTAATATTAATGGAAGTTTGTGGAAGGATAATTTGTTTTTAATATTTGATATTTTTCCATTAACAGAAAGGTTGTGGAAAAATGATTCCCTCAAGCATCTGGGGACCAACTTGTGACGGTTTGGATCAAGTTGTGGAAAATGTTTTGTTACACGAAATGGATCTTGGTGATTGGATCATTTTTGAAAATATGGGAGCATATACGTTACCGGTTGCGTCCCAATTTAACGGATTTCCTGTACCTAAAGTTCACATTGTCGCAGATAAAAGCATTTGGTAGAAAATTATACAAACCATATTTCTTTATGTTTTAGGCTATAATTGTTTGATACATTTTTTAATTGCAGTCATGTTGTACAAGTAATGTACAATGTTTTTGATTGTTATGTCTTGCAGGATTTTGTTAAAAGATGCTTTACCCTTGACCGAAGACCATTTTGTTATTGGTAATACTCCGGCTAATTTACGACTTGGTCTTGATATCGGTGGGACTGATACCAATGCATGGCGCAATCCAAACATTCAACTGACACCGACTGAAGTCTTAGACGTTACTAATTCGCCATCATCATATATTTATGATTATGTTGAAGTTGATCTTTAAATTAATACGGATGCATTATGATAACAACAACAAACTACTTGACATTTGTAGTGAGAAACCACATCTGAATGATTTTGCATATAGAATGTCATGATATAATTTGAAAGTAGGTATTTTTTGAATCATAACAATTTCCTGATTATATATTTTGTAACATTTATTTTGATTAGCTTAAAAGTAAAAAAACGTAATACTATTTTTGCTTTTATATCAATTAGATCTTGGTGGAGTATTACTAATATTTGGTATCACTGATAAAAGCTAAATTATTTACATTTTTTTTGTCCTGATTAATAGATTGAAAACGTGCAAATTATTTCAATTGCAAGGTAATACAATTGCTAATAAATAAAATTAAAACATAGAATATATAAATTATAATCAAATTTTGAAATTGTCGTTAGAAAATAACTACAGTTCTGCCGTAGTTGTTATTCTACTGCATGACACGTTGAAATGTTTGCATAGGAATATTTATATATGCTTTTAGAAGCAGCTTTTCTCATATTATACATTAACTTCCATAATATTAGAGAAGTGTTTATTGATCTTTTCAGTGAGTACATACCTACAATTTGCACGTTTAATATAGATAAAAATTTGAGGTCATTTTTATATAAATCATATATATATATAAATATAGATATAAGTATGAGTTAGTGGAAGGTTTAGCTATCAAATTTTTGCAATCATTTTTATGAATGAATCTGACGTCCATAGTTATGGCAAGCAACGTTTTATGTGGTTTTCTAATACTAAACAGAAATATTACTTACATTATTTATATGAAATATATAAAAAACAAAAGTAGTCGTTTTGTGTAAATGCTTAAATGTTGAGACATTTATATATATCTATAAACTATTTAAATAATAATTGCAATTTAACATATGAGTAAAAAGGTAAAAAAAATATAAAAAAAATATGAGGGAATGTAATCAGTAGCATTGAAGGTGACGTACGTGTCCAACATATGTATAATGGTATAAGCACAAAATGTTTTACTATCTCTCTCGAATTCTTTTTGTTCATTTCAAATGTTAAAAAAAAAAAAAAAAAAAAAAAAAAAAAACAAAAAAAAGAGAAAAATAAACTCTGTAGGACTGCTAGGATCTTTAGGGCATTGAGGCAGCTGTCACAGAAAGGAAAGATAATTAGTTTCTTATTAATTATTACTCTTATTGTATTATATGTCAACTATTATTATTGTTAATTAATTATTATTAACGAATGAAATATACAAAGTCAAATCAAAAGGCATTCAGCTTTATTCCACCTTTGTCGTTTCATTTGCAAGCATTTAAGTATCAATCGACTAGTGCGATTGATTAACGGTTTAAAAGTACTATGTACTACACGATTTAAAGATAGATATTGTTTTAACTATATCTAATAGAGTCAAAAATTGATTTAGAATTATCATGGAATTTATTGAAATAAAAGTCTTTTAGAGTTATCGGTTAATGTATCAGCTAGAAATGACTGATTAAAAATTCTGCGACGAATAAATCTTATCAAAACAAATATGGAAATATGTGTATTCTTTTCTGGTAACATTGACACGCGCGTAAATTATCTCGGCTGTCATAATCTTTATTGTTACATAATTATAATTTATGCTATATAATTATAGTACTTGCATTCGATATCTAATTCGTTAGCTTTTTCATTCACCTATAATGTCTATATATATATATATAGATTATTATTTAATTTCAATAAAATATTTAGATAACTAGAGTTTAACTAAGTAAAAAAAAAAATTACTCAATTAAAATTTTAGTTAATTGTTAATGCCATATTGATTTATCATATTAGATTCTTATCGTTATTTTTATTTTATTTTATTTTTTACCTTTTATTTTATTCCAATCAAAAGACAATATTTTATAGCTACATACGATACATTGTAATTAGAAATTAGAAATTAGTACATTTTTAAATTCATTTAATATTATTACGTGTATTAGTAATGAGTAACCGCGTATTTTCCTAATTCAAGAACGGATGACGCCTGTTATAATTTGATTTATGATTCATCGATAGAAGTGATAAAGAAGAAACATTCATTTTCTTCTGCATTCTATTAATTTTACATTAAGATTATTCCTGAGAATTAAATCCGTAGCTATAAATAAAAATTACAAATATATGTATACTATTTTTATAAATATCATAATGCAGCTAGTATACATCTGAAGTACACGTCAAACAGAAGAATCGATCAAGATGATAAACCAGAATAAGGGATTAATTCTTCTGATAAGCTCGTTACAATTCGGATTTGGAAACAGTATTGTCGGATAAATGATTTGATTATCGCGCCATCAGTTATCGTGGTACTCACTTAATGAAACGTTCTAGAATCGAATCGAGATTCGATCGGAGATCTGGATTGGTCAAGGTTTTTGGACAGAGTTCACACGGACACTTCGAGTAGTCACGATCTTCGTTGCGATTGTGAAAGGTGTTCTCTTGTTTTGCTTGCAATGCACTGTCTAACCGGATGGTTACGCAACAATTGCTAATCTTTTTATGTTTTATATTTATTGTCTTCCTATACTAAACATACGTTTTTCCAATACCGCCATCTGTGTTTCGACTCTGTACGGAAATATCATTCGACATAATTAGTTGATTTTATTGTTTGATTAAGTAGATAAAACTATAAAAGTTTTAACATGCTGTATGTGTCGAATAGGTAACAGTATTTTCTTGTATAAAGTAGTTAGAAAATTATTTATGAATATTACGTATCTGTTATTTGTAGCAAGATACGTATTTATTTTATTTCGTAGTAAACAAAACACATACGTATTTACATAGTTTCATCTTTATAACGGTAACACGAAAATATTTAATTATCGTAAGAATTCTTAAATCTTTCGCAAATTCGTTACTTTAACAAAACCTTAGCATATAATTAAATTTTTCAATTAATATCTTTACGAAGTTAGGAAAATATGAAAAGGTTAGTTAATCGATATTTATCGATACATGTATTCCTATACTTCGATACTAGTTAATTATAACAAAATGGACGTGATATGATTCGTCCTGATTGTTATATAATTCGATCTAAATGAAATCATTAATTGCAGCAATTTTTACAGTAATTTGTTATAATTTTTCTTTTTTATTTCAAATCTTCAGATGCTGCTACCCTTAAAAGATAAGATCTGTGCGTATAAAAAAGATCGGTCACAAAAATTAATTGCGTGGTGTTCTGTAATACTAGGATCCTTGAATTTTGGTCACGAATTGGATAATTTTTCGTAATTCGAAGAAAAAAGTCGAAGAAAAAGAAAATTCGATGAATCATCAAAATAAATATTAGTGGATCACTAACCATCAGGAAAGTGAAATCTCTCATGAAATCACTAGTCTTCGATTTTCGAGAATTCGAGTAACGTTTGTGTGGAATGGAGAAGTGTAATGGTAGTAATAAGAAAAAAGAAATGATTAGTTTACATCGATATCTAGAAACCTTGCAAAATACGTTTGTCACAGACTAGCGTGATCAACATGGCGGAACAATTTTTTGTAACCAACTAAAATAGTATTTCTTTTCACCTTGATGTTGGTACATCAATAAAAGTAAAACATCTAGGTTTAAGAAACTCGCAGTATTAAACTGTGTATTAGCAAAATATTAAACTAATTTTTAACCTGTCAAAATGGTTCGTGCTATTTCTGTTGGACAAATAACTCTTCGTATCTTTGCGTAAGTATTTAATTCTATTTTAATTTAACATCTTTTAACGCATACATATTTTCTGGTGTAAAATATCGTTAAAGAGTAATTGGTTGGAAATGTCAAAAATTGTCTGCAATTTATTAGAATTAACGTTACGTGAAATGTTACATGAAAATTGCTTTCAGGACTAGTGGTAGACGCAGAGCATAAAACACGCGTACAATGTGTACTCGGTCTCGGTGCGTGGATAATCAAGGAGCGCAGGAACAATATCAAGATCAATTACGTAAAAGGAACAGAAAGAAGAAGCTCAGAGATTTCTTTTTATTTCATATGTATAAATGTACCACCAGCGTGTATCGTGACTGACCCACACTTTCACTTTCGTAATTAACGCAAGTGTACCCGCGCCTCGTGTTTACCCGCCAACCTGCTGGAAACAATATGCGGATTTCCCTATGGAATCAGTCCCGTTCATGGACAAATAATTACCATTTTCACGTGCAGTTTCATCGAATGTACAATCCAACAGCTCCTAGCCAATGTCTCAGCGAGTTCTTCGTCGTGGTCGGATGTCTAGCCGTGGTATCCGGTCGCGCACGCGCGCACTGCGCGGTTGTTCCGGTGTGCAGCTGCTGTAATCGCGGTTTCAAGTTCTCCTCCGAAGCCTGGCATAACATATAATAACGGCTATGATACAAGTACGTTCTACAGACGATTTCACTTTTAGCCAAGAGGCTGCATCCTCGTCTCACCGCCAGTGAGACAGCCTCTCCGTCCAACACACGCTCGCGCGAGCCTTCCTTTCTTCTCTTTCTTTTGCCTCCTGCGTATCTCACAGTTGAAGGGATTACGAGACGATATGAACGATAATAATGCCGTTGTACACGCTGGACCACCGTCTACCAATGCCTAACGTATTCTTAAGAATACTTGCACACGTATGGATACACATACCAATATAGCGTACATAGCCTGGAAGTGTAGCTGGCGTCGAGTTACACGCTCTCGGCCACGATATATAGGTTCACCGAGTTAAAACAGAAATTAGGAGCGGACCGTGTCCCCTTTCTCTTGCCAAGCCAAGCGTGGTATAAAATACTTTCCCTCTCGCGAGGCGAGTCAGCAGCGCGGCGAAAGAGCGAGCAGGAAGGAAAAGGCAGGGGCAGCCAGGCAGCTGTGGCTCGCGAACGGAAAACCGGAAAACGATCGCTTCTAATCAAGAGCCTCGAGCGTTTCCCTTCTACTTTGTTCTTTGTCTCTCGCTTTGACTATCCGTCACTTCTTTTTCCCCCCTTTTTCCTTCCTCTTGTACTTTTCGTTTCAGTTCAGTGGGAGACACGTTTTCTAGTGCTGGGTCCCGGGATGGATGGATGTTACACCCGTCAAGAGTGAATCTCAGCCTCGAGATTCGGTTTGGACAAGTCACGCGAAGTGTAGACACGCTTCCGGCCGAGCCGCCTGCAATCTTACTCCTGCAATCGTTTCCTCTTAGAGAGCGAGATCTGATCAGTGTATCTCGTTCTCGAGAAGTTGGATCTGCTCAGAAATGTATCGCGGGAATGAACAATTATTTGGTAATCATATTGGTCAATGGTGTTTTTTACATACAAAAATTTGAAAACAGACATATCCTTCAGGCTTGCTTTTGAAATACGAATGTTCATGGAATACGATCTTTTCAAGATGACTAATGCCCTGAAGTAAAGATTGGAAAGTATCAAAGGAATTATTACAGAAATTGTTAAAGTATCAAATTCTTAATAATCTTGATATATTGAAAACATTGGTATCGATTATTCGTTACCACTAATGTTTCGATATTTAATAATTTCTCGTACCTCTATTGTCAAATACTAACATTTATTTCATTTCAGTATCCCACCGAATTATTTTCATAATCGTAATGAAATTCCACGTATCTCAGGAATATATTAAGATTTCAAAAGTCTAACTTTTCTCCTTTTAATTTGGCAATCGAAGTTAACTATCTAGAAACTTCTGCACGCAACGACGTACTATTTGGAGTGGAGTAACAAAAAAGAAAATTTGTCGATGAATCTCCTTCCCCTGATTGGTGTACCAAACGGTTTGTAAATGTGCGTAACACGATGAATATTAAAAGCGTCAAACGTTGTTGATGGAAATGCGAAAAAACATCTTCGATCATGAACCGTAAATCACGCTGGAGTAACTCGAGGCGAGTATAAACGTCCACTATCCTCGACCATCTTAGGTACTCGAATACTTTCTCCGTACATATGTACAGTTTCTTCTCCTTCTTTCTCTCCCTCTTTATCGTAATTAATCCCAACAGATCCGATCGATTGTAGAAAATTAGCCAGTGGCCGCAAAAAGAATTCGTCTAACGAATGGCCAGTTAAGGAGAGGATCGGCGCACAAGCTGCTTGAGACGAAGGAGACGTCAAGCGTAATCGACGCCGCAGGAAACGGCGATCGAGCATGATCGTTAGAGTCCACCGGTCTCCACCGATATCGATAGCGTCGAAAGGGGGTACAGCGCGAGAAGGACAGCCCCTCTTGGATCTCGACGACTTTCCCGATTTTGAAACGAGTCAGGTCGGCCAGTAGCGTACCGATCCGAGGCGAGGAGAGCAACCTTCTCTTCTGGTCTCGACGGTGTGCACGCACCGAACAACCGTGCGCTAACAATCACAATCGCCAGCAGTGGCGAGTAGTCCCCAGTCCCTGGGTCGTTTCCCCACCTTCTACTTTTGCTACCGACGTCGACGAGTATCGTCTACCGCAGTTAGACCGAGTCCGCTCGCGCATTCGCATTAATTTTCAATCCGCGGTGTGTGCTCTCTCGTCGACCTTTCCTCTCCGTTTCGTCGTTAGTCCTATACGGCCTCTCGAGAAGCGGGATCCTGGTTTTGGCGACTTTCGACCACCGTATGACGCGACCGTTATCCGTTATCCGCTGTCCGCATCTTAACGGGGCGAATTAACGAAAACGGTGTCGTTGACGGAAAGAGATGCCCGTGAATTTGAATATCGCGAAAACGTCCCGCACCAGAGGAGAAGGAAACGCGTGACACGCGTCTCTACTAATCCCCTGAAGCTTCTCGTTCACTGCCCCCTTCGTCTTATCTATCCCTGAATATTTCGTTCCACGGGAAAGAAGGAAGAGTCCAAGAGGGATAGGGAATTACGCGTTCACTGGGCCGCAGGATACTCGTATATCGCGTAAGGATACCTTGCGCAGAGATCGGGAGAGAGAGAGAGAGAGAGAATATCGTTGGTATCGAATCGACAGCGAAAGTGCACGTCTTCCGTACGTGCACGGGGTACGGTGCACTTGTGCCAGATACCAGGCGTGTGCCTGCTTTCCGTGGAGAACGCTGAAAAACTGGAGAAAAGTATCGAGTGTTTTGCCAATTTATACTTTTCGATTTTGTCGCCTAGGTTGTTGACATAAACGTTTATTTTAACGACGTGTATATCGCGCGTGTGTATGTGTGTGTCACACGGATAGGTAGATAGATAGAGAGGCAGACAGCTGGGCGGCGCGGCGCGTCTTTCTGTTCTCGTCTATGGAAATCGATTTCGTGTTCTCCGTTCGAGGATACCTGTCGGTGAAAACGGTTAATAAAAAACTTGAAAGGTGAACGCGTTCGCGACCTTATAGGATCCGCGGGTTACGTTAGTGTCAGGAAGTGTCTGTTTCGCAGCTGTTGCCAAACATTATTCACATTAGCAATAGAATGAGACAGGTTTTGATCATTTTGATTTATTGCTAGAGTAAATTTATACATGTTTGATTCTAATGAAATCATTTGTAGCTTTTTATGGATTATGATGGGATAATCGCAATAGCATGATGATAGATTAATGATTCAAGTAATGCAAAGGATTTAATTGCCATACTGTGTCGTGGGAAGGATAGACAATTATTTCGGTTGTTTTTATTTACTGTAACTAACGTTATTAATATTTATATCAAGGATATCAATTCTGTCAGTACAGAATTAATTTATTCTTTCGTAAACATATTAAATTAGATTACGTTCTAAAGCAATACTTTGTTTAGAACTTTTCAATATTTTATTCTATACCGAAGCGATAGAATGAAAATCGGACAGAAAACTATGTATTATTTTTAAATTTGTTTTAAAGTATATTAGATTCTATGCGGAAGGAAGATAAATTGAGAGAAACAAGACTTCCATATGTCTCTCATATAATATCGCTCATTCTCTATTTCAAGTGCTCTTCTATATCCTTAATTTTTAACGATTCTTTAAAAACTTCGTACGACACCTCTTCTTGCATATACGGTTCATAGTTTTATCCCTAATTTTTCAAAACTCGCACTGATAGATAGCGTTAAAAGTAAATCAAATGTTGCTTTCTCGCTGCACCGAACTTAACCTTTCGAAAGCGCCTTCATGTTAGCTGCGATCGAATAGTACCGAAATCGTCCACTACGTGCACACCTCGACAACGTCATAATTAATCGGAAAGTTCAGGACGAAACCGAAGCCTCGACCGCTTTTCACCTTGTTAACCTCTTCCATTTCGACTGTTCGTGTTTTGTTTACCGACGAGTCCTCGTACGGCTTGTTAAATCGGCAGTGGCAGCTACCTGCTATCGAGGGGGCATGACGAGCCATAGGAGCGCAGTCAGCTGCGAATCTCCGCGCGCGACACACGTGAAACGTTGTTTTCTCCGGTTTTCAGCGCGCGACATTTTATTTTTGGCCCGTGTCCTGCGTTTGCGTAACCGGGAAGACAAGTTTTTTCGTATTGGGCCAGACGAAGAAACGTGTCTTCGCGCATTCGCAATTTTTCTCTGAATCTCGTCTCTTTTGCCCATTGTAATTCGCGAACGTAAAAATATTAATAGAGAGGAAAGCGTCGAAGTAGCCGGCAGTGTGTCGATGTGCAGTGATCAGGAAATTGGTGCGCACCGGAGTCACGCCGGAAATAAGGTCTTTTGATTCGCCGGGAACGGAGGGAAGATCGAGACAAGGGTTAAACCTCGATCCGTGTAATAGCAAATTTGATTTTTCGTCGTCGATACGTGGGTTGACCGGTGAAAACGCTTCGTCCTTTCGTCGTGATGACACCGAGGATCTCGACAGCCGCGACGATGGAAACATGAGGACTCTGAAAGATCGTGCATTCGATCGACGCAGCTCCAATCCTACCGACCATAAATGACGTAAGTTTTAACCAATTAATTTAACACGTGTATTTAATTCTATGGACCCTTACCGTGCCTATGGACTTTGTCGTTAACGTTCAGGGTTATTCGTGTTTACTTCTGCATTTGTTCGTTATACTCGTTCTTAGAATCGGTCTCTCGCTCGGAGATGTTTATAAACGTTGCTCGTGCTTCTAATTCCTAGAATGAAATTTACGCTGTAACCAATCATGCGTAAAGTTACCTGTAGGAATTGTTTTCATTGACTCGTGTCGTGTCGTCACATATCTTGGTCCTTTCTTATTATGATAGACCTCGTATAGTCCGATAAACCCTCGAAACGTATTCGACTACGTTTTCTTAGAGTTAGCTTGTTCGTAATCCTTAGAATGTTTGATTCAATACAACTGAACACGTTATTGTTAGATTGTCGAAATTTAATGTATTTTTCATACGTAGGTCGCTGGTTTGAATCATTTTCTATAGATTACACGAAGATGGAATATTAAATGTAAATGTACCCAAATTTAATACCCCTTTACATCGTTCGATTTTTATATCTCTTTTTCGAGTTTAACATTTCTTTTTCCTCAGTTTTGAATACAACAGATGAAAGATCATCAGAAACGTCTGAAAGTAGCAATAGTACACCGTAACGTGGCAAAAATATGATATGTAACAGGTAACTCTATAGTCGGGAAGATTTACAAACGAGGCGCAATTTGATCAATTTCTTTCTAACACCGCGCTCGTAAATCTCTAGTTTATGGTGGGGATTATGTATCAAACCGTGGTAATGGTGTGCGCTTAAAACGTGGATAACGAGATAAGTTAAATTACAGCGAAGCGTCAGGGAAAAAGAGCGTTCAGATTATCGCTAGAACTACCAAACTAATCAAAATGGCTGCTTTTAGACCCGTTGTTCGTCCACTTACTGCGACTGTTTTCGACGAAATTAATTGCAACTTTTATTGAAACAGAAACGTAATTATGTATACATACATAAATAATTATTTTCGTCGTGACTATTAATTATTATACATGTATGTATACAATATTTTGAAACATATTACAGGTTGGTAGTTCTAATGCTAATGGCTATATGTTAATCATTATTTCTCTCTATAGCACCATGTGACTTAAAACCTATATATTTATTCTGTACTATAATATTTTGTTAACATACTATTACACTGAATTCAACTATTGTTTTTTTATAGGAACTACCAGTGCTCGAATCTCTGATTAATATAAAAATATGTATTTAAAGATCGTTATTTGTCCTCTTTGTTTCCGGTTGTAATGAAATGTAATAACGAACATAATTTATTTGATTATTTTGTGGTTATAGCAGAGGGTTGGACAAATTACTTAGAGATCTCGTTTGTAGTTTAACACTCTGGTTCATTATTATTGCCCGGTGAGTTTACGTTTCTTTAACTTCAGTTCGCTTGTTTTCAATTAGCAGTACTCGGTTTTCTTTTCCGTGGCTGTAAACAGTCATTGCCAAGTGATTATTCGCGTGAAACGCGTCCAATCGATTAGCCGGCTAAGGATCATGCTGCATCAGGGAAACGACTTCCGACTCACCGAAGGAATAATTAGAGGGGCAAAAAGGAATAATAATCCGGTATTACGTAAAGCTGGTCATTTACATAAACATTGAACGACCGTTCACTTATGAATTTTATTGGAATCACGAGCGAGTAATGACTGAATCGCGTTTGTCCCGATCGTCTTGTTAATCGTTAAACGTCGTTAACGGTGAAAACAGACACACGGTATGATCGTAATTCTAATTTGTAACGAGAGCGTTCGCTATTCTCGTATTCGTGATTACGAAAGTGGCTCGAGTAGGAAGTCCGAAATGGCTATATTATATTTGTCATTTCTTTCGTGTTGTAACAGTGAGGTACCGTTTTCGAAAAATAGTCGAAAGTCGAGTCGTTTAACGGTGTTGGAAAGCTATCCCGTTTCTGTACGCGTAAACATAGAGATAGAAATATTTCGAAATGGAGAATATATACTATATACCATTCTCATATAATAAGGAAACAAAATTTTAAACAATTTTGGAAAAAGAATAATTGCGGAAGTCTGATGCAAGGTAATTCAAAAGATTCAAAGATTTAAATATCTTTATGCAAGGTATTACATCATAATTTATGTCGATTTTTAGAAAATAATATTCCTTTTTCAGTTTATGTATATACATATAGTTTTCATACAAACTGTATAAACGATTTGTGATGAATTTTCGAATTCCAAGTTCGATGTATTTTATCGAATAATTAAAAATTTAGGAGAATCGGGAGTACTATAATTTAAAATGAAAATACTCGAATTATTTGATCACTTTGTGTCCAGACTTTGACCGTGAAATCAAAGTAGGATAATTAATTCTCAACTTGAATGCATAGTTCACAGGCGACCATAACCGTTTAGGTTAGATTTAAGTTAGGATACTTAATTTAAAAGCACTTTATTTCAATTTCTATTTCGTATGTGACGCCATTGAATTTTCAACTCGCGTGGTTGATGGTATCTGAGGGATAGTAAAATGTATCCTAAGAGAGAGGGTACTGGGTTTCATATTTTTCTTAATTATCTTTATCGAACATTTCGTTAGGAAGATTTTCGATAATTATTTGCTGCGTTAGAATATTATACCCGATTAGATTTCAATATTACCCTATTGCTTGTAACACTAATAGAATTTTTGATTACTCAAAGAAAGTGGCTGAAAGTGTGTGTAGTTTAAGTAGCATGGTAGCTACTTAAAATTCCAGATAAAAGTATAGTCATAGAGTTAAATATCGAGCCAATATAATATTGGATTAAAATCACATTCCAAAATATTTATTTCCAATATATTTCCTTCGTCGTTAAGAATGTCACTGAATGCAAATATGAGAAGTAAAATGACAGGTTATGTACCTACTTCAAAATGGGGTCATTGAGTCGATACGATAAATACCGTCCACGTTTCTTACGCCTAAAATACAGCGTAAAAATTAAATCGAAGTACTCTGCAATTAGGTAACCTAACCTAACCTAACCTGATCCACCTACGACCCAACAGTGCTACTTACAGAGCGAAGGAAAAGATTTCGAATAGCTCCAATTTCGTGCCACTTTTCTTCCATTGGAGTTCCACTTCCACGTCCCAAATTTCTTTTCGTTCCTTCTCCATAATTGTACGCTTCGTTTTCAACGGATTAAACGTGCTAGAAACTCGCCCGTTGTTTTCGTTCACGAACACCAGCGAGTTCGCCAAAGCGTTATCCGTTGGAATAGCTGGGTTTTTCGTTTCGAAAATGCGAGTTAACGCACGCCTTCGGCCCGTATCGCGAGCACGAAGTCGAAAGTGCGATTAAGTCCGATTCCCCATTTTATTTTCCCTCCGTCGTATCTTTTCTTTTCATTAAATAAAAACGGTTTCGTAACCACGGAGGCATATTGTAGAAAACCAGACACGTAACCGTTCTTCGAATACGTAAAGAGTCCATCGGAATCGGGCCTCGGTTTTTAGAAATTCTAAAAGGGGCTAATTAATTAGTCAGGACACGTATGCAGGTTGATTTTTGCAACGGAAGCAATAAAACTGTAATTTACGTTAGCTTTGATGGCGTGTAAATGATGCCGGTGTGCATCGCGTTGCATAAAATTGTTCAGGATGTGGCAATAACGTGTAGCGATCGAATCAGATTTAAATGTTCGTTCTAACCGCAATCCGTTTAACCGAAGCGAATTCTAGTACGTGGTGGCGCTTCAATCGAAGTCCCTGGCGTTTCGAAATAGTTTCATTGAGACTTCCAGCGTTAATTTATTCTATTAATTCTAATGATTTAGCAGAATTCTCAAGCGTGAAGTTCAAATTCTGTTTTCGCGAATGAATTAAAGCTCGGTAAATAACCGGAAATTTCACGCTTATCTTTGACCACTTTTGAGGTTAACTTTTGCTTTCTAACGGTAAAAATCGATTCGATAAAGTTTGCCTGGTCGCAAAATTTATTGCCTGATTTAAATTCGAAATTTAATTTCCGTTACTTAACGATGCAATCTAAATTAGATTTCGCTATTTAAACTGATTGATAATTTGACGCGGGGCGTGAAATTTGATTTCGGTTATTTAGCAGTGAAAGTTATATTCTGTTTCAAAAGATGAGAAATTTAATTGCTAATCTGTGATTTACGCTTGCTATTTAGCTGCTATTTTTGGTACGGAAAGGAAATAATAAATTGTAATATCCAAGGGCGATTCGCGTCGCTTTTGTCAACGATGGAAACGCGCCCACATGTCACTACCGTGTATCCTCTTTCCCAAATGCGATACGGGTACCTAATATTCGTTTACACGAATAATTCTTACCAGTTAGAAAATCCTAATCATCACGGTCATCGCGTATAACCAGCGTTGTAATTCAAAGCTCGTTTCCAAGAACACGATTCGTTTCTGTTGAAATGCAGGTTTCTTTGCAAAAGCGTTACCTCTTCCTCGGTTTAGACATATTGAATTTCACGATGTGATCCTCAAGCGGGAAAAAATGATTTGAGCACACTGATAGAGATGAAATAGGAGTGCTCGCTTCTCCAAAGTTAGGAATATAACTCTAATTAGAGTTGATAGTAATATTTATGTCCCTAGTGTCTTCTTTTATGTCCCTAGGTTCACGGCTCTCGCCTGTGATACTCGTATTTGACCCGATCTCCCTACCACGAGTCTCGCACGATGTTGTAGGCGAAGGGGTTAATACTAACTATTAAACAAATATCACTCCGCGTTAATTGGGAAAATATTTATTCAAGATTAATAATAAAGAATTTCTTCTTTCGTTAATCGTGGATTTTCTTAATTACGAAAACTGCAAATTGTTAATTTATTTAGTCGCCTAGACTTCGTTAGTTATATTTTTCAATAACCACTTAAAGCCTTTGTTTAAAATTTTCATTTGAAACAGTTGCAGTTTAGTGCTTTCAAAGTGGCAATTTTAAACGTCACATTGATAAAATAACGAGGTTGACAGTTTCTTTCTTATCCTCGAGATACCACGTTTCTTGTTGCAATCATTACACGGAAAAACAATTTAAAACTGTTACGACGACAACACAAGTCACTTCGATCGAAAGTGAAAACTGGTAACATCGAGGCAGAAAAACGACGAAGGATTTCTAAATCGTCTTTTTATCCCTGACGAATTTCTCAGCAGAAATTACACTTACCAGAATTAAATAGTATCACAGGGTATAACAACCTCAACAAATCGATATCTTAATGCTGGCTTTTGAAATCGACACAATCGATTTCATGTCTTATATCTCACTTCGTAATTCTTAATTTTTAATCGAGAAACGAAACATTCGTTTTAAGATTCGAGGGTATTAAATCTCTATTCGTTTTATCAGACTTTATCCCAATTTCCTTTACTCCACTGTAGTATGTCTATCAAAGCAGTTCAATAAAGCCAACAACGATGACTGCATTAACATTTCTATTTAATTTTCTTTTCTTTCTTTTTTATTTATGAAACGATATTTCAACTTACCAATTGAAAAAGAATTCAATTAAAATGGAATTTATTTCTCAACACTAATGTCGACCATACAGGTCATCTAGATTCAGTCGTTATAGCGAACATATTTATTTAATTACTATATTACAGAAATACGTTCTTCTATTTTTATCTATTATTGTAATTTTATTCATCGAGGACGCGATGTTAGTGATCTGCATAATCGTATTTCAAGATAGCTGTGTACCCCACGTTGCCATGACAAAGGGTTAATAATACTGTGTGAACGTTAGAATTTATAGTGAGACAGTAAAGTGTTTGGATCAGGGGAGTAGACGTGTGAATGAAGAGTGCTTTGCCTATACTATTAGAGGTGTGAAAGGAGAGTGCTTGAAATGCTCGAGTAAACGAAGGATGTTGAGCTACCTGTGGTTTAGGATAGTCATACTTACGTATCTGTTTTGGACTGGCTGCATAATACTATGGCTGCTGATCTATTACATATACCTAAACGTAGTATGCATATAAAATGATAACATCCCCTATAATTTTCAGTGTTTCTCGAATAAATTATGGCTACATCTACATGAAAAAATAGCATATGATTATAGACCAAATTTGATTTTGCAAAGAACGGTTACTATATGATGCTATGGGGGAAAAAATCTTTGGAATTTTTGGATTTTTGTAGACAGAGTAAAAATCGGTATTTATTCGATTATTTCTTAAATCTAATATAATTTTCGAGGATCTTTGTGGCCAAATTCGGATTTAGTATAAAATTCTCCATTCTCTATTTTCCATTCTCAGACAATGAAATTACATTGATCTATTTTCTTCGTATTTAATATTATCTTTTTGTTGCATTCATTTTTCGAGTATTATACGGGTCAAATTTGTAGAAAAATGTATTCATTTTCTTCTGTATTTATATGGGTGCACAGGTGAAATTTAATCTCAAGAGACACTGAAAATCATAGGGTGTGTTATTATTTTGTGGTGTACCGTAGGTAGTATTAATTAGAGTGATATGATAAGACTAAATAAGCACATATAATTACGTTTCTATCTCAATAAAAGTCAAAGTTCGTTTTGTCAAAAGTAACAGCGTGTTAACAAAAACTCAGAAACTCGTCATTTTAACTAGCTTAGTAATTCTAGTATTCAGGTTTGAGAGTGAGGAACTTAACGATTATAGTAAAAGTTAGAGTCTTCAATTAAAAATCTGGAATTAGGATGTGCACTATATAATCTAATCAAATCTATCACTGATTCTATTCTTTTATCATCAAATACATTTCCTGTTATTTGTAACAAACAGTCTTTGATCCAACTTTCCCTCAGTACCTTCTCTCAAACAAATCCAATTTCTCCTTTTCCCTCAAACATCCAAATCGAGTCATTGTTTCATAGTAAATCTCTGAATTTGATATTCATTGTCAAATAAAAACATTCAAGTTGTCTAGCAGAAATCTATCTTTCATTTCATTGGTGAAAAATAAAATATAAAATATAATATTCACAACTGAGATCTTTTCCAGCTATACTTCTCGCTGGGTCGAATATCCTTTTTCACACGATACACGATTATTTACTGAAGTGTTAGATATTCATAGAATTTCAATCAAAAAATAATTTGTTCAACCTGAGATCCAGTTTTATTAAAAAACAACAGAATTGTTTGAAAATATTCGACCTAGTAAACAAAAGTGTGTTACAATTGGTAGAGTGACATCTAATCGTAAAGGGTTAAAATAATCCAGTGTAAAATTATAGATGGTGATAATGCAGAATGAAATTTGCCAGTGTGTCACAGAATTTTATTAATTAGATTACGTGTACCATGAAATAGGAGACTTAGAAAACCACAAGTCTGAACTCTCATAAGCGAGCAAAACTAAGCGAGCAAAATGGCAGAAAAACTCAAGCGATCACACTTAAAGAACCCAACCGAGCACTGTGGCTGCTTGAAACTCGCGATATAGACACACGATCGGTCGAATGACGAACAAAGTAACAAGAAATCAGGTAGGGAATATTCTCAGCCCTAACGGTGGCACGTTCGGGTGTTCTTGCTTTAATTGCCGCTAAATGTCGACTTCGTGCATGAACGCTCGGTCCATTGACAGCTGGCCACTTTCATTTCTCTATTCTCCGGCACAATCCTCGGGCTCGTTACACTTTCCTTGGTGGCCGGTGAAACAGGGAGCGCGGGGACAGATCGAAACTCTCGTTTTCAATATCTCCGGCTGCCTCGTATGCACGCACCGTAACGGGCAAATCGTGGCCTGCGATTGTATAACGCGAGCACGAGCGCGGTCGCTTATATGGTTCACGTGCTTTTGCATCTGTTCGTCGGTTGCAGTCGCTTTAATTAAACGGTCGTTTTTTTTGAGCGTGATTCTTGCGGTTTCGCGTGTACATTTCTTCATTTGGAGTCGTAGGAGTTTCAATTTCATAGTAGCAACACCATCATGAGAGTGTGACCATGCTGACGGTGGGTAGAAAAATTGCTCGTCAGTGGAATAGTCGAGTGAATGTACAGCGGATGTCTATGAGGTAAACGTAAGATTTTCAGTTTCATTTCATTATAGTACATAGTAACGCCACGATGAGAGTGTGATCATACTAACAATGGGCAGAAAAATTGGTCGTCAGTGGAATAGTAGAGTAAATGTACAGTGAATGTCTATGAGATAAACGTAGGAGTTTCAGTTTCATTCCATTATAGTAGTAACACGATGCTGGGAGTATGACCATGTTGACGATGAGTAGAAAAATTAATCGTCAGTAGAATAGATGAGACATTAATGTATAGTGATTGTTGGTGAGATAAATGTTGGCAAATTGTGATATCGTCTTTTTCTTCCAGATGGAAAATGAAACGTGAGATGTACGTACATAGTTGTCTTAGTAGTACCACCATGTATACGATGGGTAGAAAAATTAATCAGTGGAATAGGTGAGTAAATGTACAGTGAATGTCTATGAGATAAACACAGGAGTTTCAGTTTCATTTCATTATAGTAGTAATACGATGCTGGAAGTATGACCATGCTGACGATGGGTAGAAAAATTGGTCATCAGTGGAACAAGTCAGTGAATGTACAGTGGATGTCTCTGAGATGAACATAGGAGTTTCAGTTTTGTTGGATGATAGCAGTACCACTATGTATACGATGCGTAGAAAAATTAGTCAGTGGAATAGTTGAATAAATGTACAGTGAACATCTGTGATATAAACATAGGATTTTGTTCCATTATAATAGTAACACCATGATGGCAGCATACGTGATCATACTAACGTTGGGTAGAAAAATTGGTCGTCAGTAGAATAGATGACAAATTAATGTATAGTGATTGTTCGTGAGATAAATATTGGCAAAATGTGATCGTCTTCTTCTTTTACATGGAAAATGAAACGTGAGATGTACGTACATAGTTATCTTAGAGCAAATTGTTTATCTGGAATTGACAGATTTAATTTAAAAACTTGAGTGTTTGTATTTAAGTTTGAGTAGCAGCAATGTCGTTGAATCAGTATAATAACACTGCGATAAGAGTAGTGATAAAGGGTAGAAAAATTGATCGTTAGTGGAATAGGTGAGTGAAAGTACAATGATTGTGAGATAAACGTAGGAGTTTCAGTGTTATTGGATCAGAGTAATGACATCATGCTTAGAGTAGTATTAACCAATAGAAAAATTGGTCATCGATGGTATTCGTGAATGAATGTATTGGTGGATTGCGATATTCTTCAAAAAGAGAGATATACTTAGGTTTCCTTCATTTAAAAGTAGAATTATCTTAGATTTATATTTAGCATGATCTTCATAGTTTCCTATTTAGAGTTCTTAGCCCTGAGTCGTGGGAGTTTCAATTTGTCAAGATCAGATTAAATCATTCCAAAAAGAGCAGCGATGGTGCGTAGAGAAATTAAAATTGATCGTGTTGACAGTGATACAAATGACTGAATGTAACATGATTTTATGTGAAATACACGATGGGACTACTTTATGTATGAAAAATGGAAAGTGAGATATAGAAGTTAACTTAAGTTGGAGGTAGAATTAGGTCAGTTTGGTGTGTTTAGTTTGAGAGTGTTATTCCAACGATTACGTATTTATATTTCTTAAACCTGTATACATATTTACATTTCCTGGTCTCGTAGGAGTTCCTGTTGCGTTGGTTTGCCCTGTCATTTGAATAAACGCAATGACGACACGTGGAGAAATTATAACTGACTATCAAGGATGTGGATGAAAGATGGTATTATAAGATGATCTTGTACGAGATAAGTATCGACGAACTGTAATGTCGATTTTGTTCTTGGACGGAAAATGGAAAGTTAGATACAAGGCTATTTGGTTTGGAAATAGAGTTATCTTGGTTTGCTCGATTTAGCTCGGTTTGGGTAGAGCTGGTTGGTTCAGGTTTAAGGAATAGAACGAAAGTGGAAACGGGAGTTAATTTATGTCTCGTATTTCTCTTTGGGCGTGAGGGATTAGGGAACTCTTCTTAGGTGAAAAATGGGACAAACCAGGAAGGGATTGCCAATGCAGATTGGGTTTCTTCTACGGATGAAAAGGATACTTATAGGTATCAGATTTCAAGATTTTAGCCTCTTCGAGTCTTAAAAATGAAGGAAATTTTGGTTCATGAAAAATACAAGAGATAATTAAGGTAATGAATGGAGTTTAAATTTCCCTTTGGGAGAAATAAGAGAATTTTAGAGGATTGAAGAAGGAAAGAAGATTTAGAGTTACATATCAGCACAGAATTTGAGAATATCAAAAGAATTTTTATAGAAAAGAAATTAAACATTCTGTGATGCTTTTCTCAGCTATCGTTTCTATATAATAACAAAATAAATAAGGAAATAGTAAGTACTCTGAATCATCAATTAATTTCAACTTAGAGACCAAAGAAGATTCGAAGGAGTCAGGGTAAAAAGCGAAGGAAACAAAAATCGAACACAGCTATCCTTCTCGTCTGTTCCTTCGACTGTTACCGTGTCGTTACTCCAACTTTTTACTTCTTCTTTAGTAAAGGAAAATTAAGAGAGCATTCACGTAATAGATAGAAAGTGGAAGAAACGGTAGATAAATGGTCACGGTAGTTTCAGTTTGACTTGTTGGTTATGTGCAAAGGTCAGTTATTAAATAAGAAGATGTAGTATGATTAATTAGTACGCGGAAAGCGGACAGTCCATCAAGTAAATACAAAATGGCGACTGTTTGGTAACATTCGCTAATTGAGATTAATTGTTATTATTAATAGGCCAACAGCTGTACAGGGATCAAAGGCTTGCAAGCACAACTTCATTTTACATCCAGGAATTAACACGTACTCCGTCGTAGACGTAAAATTGTAGCGGTATCGGTTGCTAAAAAGAATTCCATAGCTCGTAGTCGCACAGTTGTCTCACGTTTCGCGTATGAAAATGTGAATGACCTCGGAATGAAATTTACAACGAAATTCTATCGGATCCTTTTCCAATTTATTTCTCACACGATCTTTTCATCGTTGCTCATACAGCTCATTACAAACACGCCACGTGTAAGTTACCCAGAAAAAACATTGCTTAAAAACTCTACAATTTTTTCCTCCTTAATAACCAATCATCGATTATTCATCCATAAGTACTTTTTTACGACGATACTCAACTTTTTATAATTTTTCTTAGATCCCAAAGACAGGATGACAATTATCATTGATACTCAATATCTCGGAACGATAAAAAAGGGATTATCTTCTTCGATAATGGAGTTAACGAATTCATCTTCGATCTCAAACTAATTTCGAATACCTTACAATCCACCGATCTTTAAATCTACGAACAATACCAAGAAAAAAAAAAAAGAGAAAAAGAAGATCAAAAGAGAAAGAATAGCACAGAAGAAGCCAAGAATCCTAATTAAACCAGCTCCACGTCAGAGTCCCAAAGAACTCGTGCAAGAACTCGTACTTGTGCTAATGATGCTAGTTTTAGATAACCACTTAAGACAAATTAGTATAATCGCCGATACCGAGAGTGTGTCTGTGCGGCCAAAGAAAACTCGCCAAAGAGGAACGTGCAACATCCAATATGTAGCTCGAATGGTTAATTTTATAAAAAAGCGTCTTACCTAACTCGGCGGCGCAGAGCTCGGACTCGGTTTTCGACGAAAGGTAGAAGTTTCATCGCGAAACCGAATTGCCTAATTCCACGTCTAAGTTTACGTTTACGTCGGCGAATAAAAATTCTGCGGCTGGCTAAATAAAATTGCGCATTACGTAGCTACGGAGAATATTCCGAGGGCCTTCCACTTCCGCTTCTTTGCTCGAACGGCCGATTTAATTCCCTCGCGCTTTCACGTGTGGGCAAAGCTGTTACTAATTGCACGGAAATATTCACAGCCGGTTTCCTTCCGTCTACTTGTCCGGTCAGTTTCCTTGATCCCGACCCACGACCGTGGAATTTTATTAATAAGGATTCGAACCACAGACATTTTTTCCATTCGTGCCAAAGGCCCGTCCCGATCGCGGGGCGCTTTCACGCTCGGAGAAAACCAACCTTTCGATAAGTATTCACGATGAATAGTTTCATGCGCCAAGTAGGCCGTGCTCGATCGTTTTCTCGTTCATTTCATGCATTGCCGAATTTTTCACTTGCTTTGGGACTTCGTTTCGTTTCGACAGACGCGTTCCTCTTCGTTTGGGGATGCTTCCATTTAGGTTGGGGTTGAGAACTCTTCTGGTCGGGATTCTAGAAGATGGATATGGAATTTTTTAATGGCTACAAGAACTAGAATTTTTGTTGAAGTAGTTTGTTCGCTCTGTGATTTTCTTCGTGACATTTTTGAATAAAGTGTACTTTTCTTCTTGGGGATGTTTTGGTTCAAGAGTTTTTGAACTACAATGTAGGATTTAATAATTTCTTCGCTCGTTATTTAAGGTATCGTTGAATTTTTTACTTAGTTTGTTGCTTTGTCTGGTTTAAATATTGATTTAAGTTAAGAAATATCGAGTATGTCATTTTTACATTGTCTTTAGAAGATAGAAGATTAGTAAGAATAGATTGTTCATTCCTGATTTGAAATATTGCTCATTTTTTCACTTGCCCTAGGAACTCGTTTAACTCGAGGAATAGTAACTCTGACCTTAGGAACGTTTTAGTTTAAATTGACTGAGATTCTAAAAAGGAAGCATGAATTAAATCATCAGATCATTTACTCTTAACTTTTCATTTTTCACCTCCTCTGGACATTTGTTTGGTTTGGATAAAATGTCTTTTCCTTGGAAATGTTTTGATTTGCAAATTGAATTGATTGAACTTTTCAAAAGGGAGAAATGGAATTTTTGAGATGTCCGTGTGTAAATAAAATTTGTATTAAAATAATTTATTCATTCGTGATTTAAAATCGTGTATAAATTCTGACTTTAGAATTCGACGTAAATGGCTCTTCATACAGCTTGCATTTATTTTTATGTAATCCTGTTTTCGTCGAATCATTTCCTTCGTGACTTACATTTTCCGCCTGTGCTTCCATTCAATTCAAATATACTTTTCCTTTCGGTGAAAAGCCATTTCAACCGTTTCAATCGTACCGTTTCAAAGAAAGCATATTCATTGTATTGATATTGAATGGATGTTCCTCCCAATGGAAAGTAAAACCGTAGAATTATGTCCGCTTCGAGCAGGCAGTCCATTTATGTAACAGGTCGCATGTCTATTAACTTACGCTTATTACTAAAGAGATCCATCTTTTCGTGACTCGATGTACCGCTAAACCACTCTCGTCTTTGATATTTTCAACGAAAGAACCATTCGTACATTCAAGTTTGTAATTCATTTACGTAACGAACCATGTCCTTATTAAGTTACACTTATTGTTATATTCCATCATTTTCGCATGCCTCGAACCATTACAACAATTTTTATCATCGTTTTCAATCTAAACGTTATTTTCATTCGAAAGTGTTAAATCGATCAGAACTTTTGTAATAGGTCGTTTCGATTGAAGCCCTGATTACCAGAACCAACGAATTCGCGAAGCATGTTTGAAACTCAAGAATCTAGAGACCTTAGAAAAATAAAGAAGTCGCAGACCATTTCGTGGTCAAAGATCTGACAATTAAAAGATCGTTAGACCCCATGATATATTCTTCCTTGGAACTTCAGGAATATCAAAGTCCTTGATCTTGATGATGTAGAAACCATTACAGGCCATCCAAAGTTCCACAGACCTCGACCTCTAGGCCCCTATGCATATGAAACTCCCCATAGATCATCTCGGAACCCCTGTCTTCCAACCTCTCAGCTTAACACTTTATCGACAGAGCGCTTTTTTGCTGTGAACAATGGCTTGTGCAATGACAGTTATTAACGCTATAATTATTAAACCAGCCAGGATGTCTGGTTCCAGTCTCGTTATTTTTACAGTTACTAAAATAATAGAACCACATTTAGAAAAATTAATGTAGACTTTTATTGAGATAGGAATCTATATATAGAGTTATTTATTTTCTATATAACATTTTAATTGTTATTATCCAATATACAGGTATAATATCTAGTCACACTTTACGGGTCGATAATTCTAGCGATAAATACAATGTTATATCTTTCCAAGGATATCTCATTGTATACTTTTAATAAAAATCAATCCCCTTTCCGATTACGCATCGCGATATGATTATTTCACATAGGGCGCCAATTGCCGTTCCCGGTTGGTAAAGTTAGTTTTAGTTAGGGCGCCAATCGACGTGCCCGGTCGATAATGTACTAAGATACAGGATTCCCGTACAATTTCCTACTCGGTAATCTCTCAGCATCGAACGCACTGGATCGATCAGAATCATAACCATATTTGCAAATATTGCTTTCTTTTCACCGGAAAGCAAAACCGTATAACCGTGGCGAGGTTTTTCGATCCTACGCGATTCATTTATATAACCAGGGGCAACGGGTTTATTAAGTTAGCGCGCGTCGTTATGCTTGTTCGTCAGATTACGATCGCCGCTCCATCTCGTTCGACGGCGGCAAAAAAGAGAAACTACGAAAGCCACGGAAGCGAGTTATTACACTTGGTAAACGAACTTCGCGAACGGGTCACGGTTACAGTATCACAGTCGACCATTCTCCAAACAAACGGTTCGTGGAAACAAACTGCTCGTCGCGAACGCCAGTCCAACGAGGAGAACGAGGATCGATCTCGACTTCCAGCGATATTTACTACGACCTGTCTTCCGTGGAGAAACTTCCAAACAGAATCGATTCGAGTGACCATGGACGATGATTCAGCGATGGAACGAGATCCAGACGACACACGGGAAACGATGGAAATTGAAAATTATTTACACTTGCCTCACAATGCTTGCCCGAATCAGCTGTGCAACGACTGACGATTGCAAAAGTGAATCGACGATTTCTTGCTCGTCGAAAGTCCTTTCCCGCGAGCTATAATCGCGACGACTCTCGCCATGTTTAATCGACAGGACGCGGAGAGTGGAGAAGCGTACGGTAACTTGAAAGTATTTGAAATGTCACGGGCGACGACCTGGCATTAAAGCTTCAGTCGATTTTCGTATCATCTTGCTTCGTGGAGCCGGAAAATTTGTTTTAGGTTAGTTTCACTCGCGTTACGTTATGGTCGTATCGTGTTTAGTTTGTTGCGTTCGTGCGTATTGTGATTGTCAACGAGGTTAGGTCCTTGGCAATGTTTTATTCAGTCAAGTTTGACATTATATGTTTAGGGTTTTATGTTTTATTCGAGAGAGACATTGATTCCTTTTAGATGTATTTATTGGTTGGTTAAAAATATTGGATGATGTCAGATTTTTGTTGTGAGGTCGAGATACATAGGTGGTATTAAATATGGACTAAGATTGTTGAATAAATTCAAATTTATATTCGAGGAAGCTGTAGTGTTATGTCTCTTGTAATGGAGAGATATAATGGTGAAGTTTATATAAGGTGAAGTATTTATGTCATCTTGGGGATGAAAGCTATTATCATTCTAAGTAAATAAAAATTCAGTAATTTTCATTTTTCAATGTCATTGTTATCATATGTATGTATGTTGATCTTCTGTTTGTGAACTTTTTACTGCGATAGATATTTTTACTTGTATTTCATTGGTGTGGTAGCTAGTGGAGATAGTAAACTTTACGTGTACAAGTGTTAGATACTTCTCAATAGATACCGTATTCCTAAGATCCTGTTCTATGTATAAGCTCTATTAATACCATAGATATTGGCACTGTGGTAAGTTTTCTATATGTTTTAGAATTATAGTTATTAATAGTATTATCAATGTTTATAGTTTATTTTAAAGTAGTAGTTCAATGAACTTTCAGTCCCTAGTCGTTCAACACACTTACTCTGTATTTTCACATTTCTTTACTCATTAAATATGTTTCTATAAAATACAATATGCTATATTATATTATGTCATATACTTATATATTACATTATAATATATTATATTGTATTATATCACATGGTTATGTGTTTTATAGTATAAATTCTTATACTATAACAATAATCAATATCACAAGTTACTTATAATCCCATGAAATACTTGTCACTACTGAATTAAGTTCTTTTTCTTCGCAACCAGCCCAAGTATTTCTCCTGCCTAAATCACCCAAGAAGCCAAAGAAGTCATCACTTCCTATTTTTATCTTATTACATCAACTTGTTGACAAATTGCAGCCATCTTCCCATCCAACAACGAGAGTTCAATCGAAACCTCGTGTCCTAATGTGTCCAGGTTACGAGACGTCACGCATGGAGCGTAAGACAAACGACATAACGGTCTCATGGCGTGTTGCGATTAAAAATACAGCGAATCGACGGTTTACGAGTTACACGGGACCCAATGGCTCGTTGTGATCGATGGAAGAAAAAAAAAAAAGAAAACTTTACTTTCAACCGCGCGTAGCATTGAGCTCTCCCTCACGTGGAGCTCCACGTGAACGTAGGTGGCCGCACGATGGAATGGTGCACTCTCTGAAACCCATTCGATTCGCAATTAGGAGGTTTGAGAGAGGTAAAAAGCATTAATCGGTTCTTAAATACGATCGATACTTTACTTTTCCCAAAAAGTTTCTAATAATAGAAACTTCATGCATAGAGTGATTCACCTAACCTCTATAGCATGCATATGTACCATATGTATATGTATATATATATATAATAGCTTTCTAATTCAGCATTGAATACTCTTTCGAATTGCAGGGTGAAATGTTACACGTTCCATTTAAAAAACTCAAGGTGATCTTGGTATCTTGATAAAAAGGCGAAGTAATAAAAGACAGATTATTGTATCATGTGTTCCATTTGATACCATATAATACCAAATGTGCTCACACATTTTTTCGTCTAACAAAATTTTATGAGTATGTAGTTTGAGGTAAGTCGAATTCGGTAGTTTACTGTGTATAATAGGTGAGTGGTAGACTTTGTGGTAATCATAAAGGGATAATCCCAAGGTTTATTATTTTGCTGTTAATTTTCTATTTTTTTTTTTATGTATATTTTTTCTTCGTTTTTATATTCTTACATTGCATTAATGTGTAATGATTATTCGTAAATATTTATCGTTGTCATGGTTAGAACAGAGTTTTTTGTTGTTTGCAATCTAGGAATGCATAATGATAGTGTTAGAATAATCGAGTCTATAAATGAATCATCAATCTTTGAATCAGCTGATTGCACTTTAGAGTCTCATCAAACTAAATAAATCTTCTGCTATAACGTGTAAGTGTAAATAATATACGGTAAGAATGTCAGTTGTAGGTGTGTATTAAAAGTTCGTATCGTTATTTCAATAAATATAGATAAAATAGTAAAATGGAATTCTTAGGGGTGGAGTTCAGTTACGATTTGTTCTATAAAATCTTGTGACGATATCAAGATCTAGTAAGAATAAATTGTAGTGTATGTTGCCGATACAAGGTTGCTTAGGATTATACTTAATCTGACGTTCAGATCACTCGTAATTACGTATACTTCCGTCTACAACTCACTCGATAATCAGTTGGTAGTTTTAAAATATAGTTATTAAATAAAATCAACGTTTGTGACTAATTGGTTGTATTACAGGCATCGGTGCAAATTACATTGTATTCCCAAGATCTTGAGGAAATTCTTTCCCCTCGTTCCGTTACTTTAAACGTACAGATCTATTAATTATACCCTATTTAAAAAATACCTGTAAAATACCAATAAATATTATCCATTAATATCTGGAAACAATTGAAGAACACATGACAAAAAGTATGTCAAGAAACCATTTTCCTTGAAAATATTTACATAAAAACAAAAATGTATACAAATTATTTAGAAGATACAAAATATTAAGAAAATTGGCCATCAATAACCAAAAAAGATTGGAGAACACAAAGGAAAACTGTCTCGAGAAACCCTTGCCTTTAATCTTTCGCCTACAATACCGTATGAGACTCGTGGTAAGAAAATCGGCCCGAATGTAAATATCACGGGCGAGAGGCGTGGTTTGTAGATAGGGCCCAACGTAAGCGACACGAATGAGGCTCGTAGTTAAGTTTCACCGTTGTCTTTCTGTCTCAGTTACGTATTATTTTTCGCCACGTCCGGACGAAATGGCTCGGCGTGTGACCGACTCTGCTGTTGATTATGGCACGCGCTATCGGAACTTAAATCCTAAGGTAAGGGGTTAAACGTATTGTACTTACATAAGTATTTCTATATCAACACGAAACCCATTGAAAAAGTACTTATAAAATACCAAGAAAATTAGCAAACAATGTCCAAGAAAGAGCACAAAGGGAAACTGTCTCGAGGAACGATCTCTAAAAAAATGTCGCAAAATCGCCACAAGAATCGACCTTACGCAACAGTCAAAGGAGTCACAGTCTCCTTTCAGGATCAGCAGCTAGCCATTTATCTAAACGGTGCGAATTTCTTTTCGTGGAAACCACGCGATCAGGCCTAACCCAAACCGCCTCTGTACATTTTTACAGCAAACACTATTCCCATTAACGAATGATTTACTAATAGTAGTTCGGTGACCGGTAGAGTCGCGGCTGATTAGCGAACGCCCATCAGCGTTGGCTTTTCCCAATGTAGGCCTCGCGACACGCTTACGCAACTCGTTCGATCTCCTCGAGCAGCATTTTCGTACCCATCAACAGCTCCCGATAAAGCTCCGTCGAAACCGCCTCGACCGGCCGCACGCTATCTTTATTAGGCTGTTAACCAGGCGGACGTGTTTGTCCCGGCTCCTGTCGAGGGAAACGCTCGCCAAGTTTCGTTTCGCGTTTCTACCGGACGGCTACTTTTGTCAAGGCTTCGGACACTAATTGGAGATTGTTTGTCAAGGCTTCCACGTTTAGTGGGAATCGTTTAATGGATTAGATAATAAACAGTTTGCAATGGAACAATGAAAGGATTTTCATTTTTGGCTGTTGGATAGGATGAATAGGCTTTATCCAACTTGGTTTGGGAACTGGTCGATTTGAGAATGTGCTCGTATCGGAAGTAGATAATATGTGGGTTCATTTCGTAGGGCCTTTGGCGGATGTGGTCGAGGATTAATCGACGTAGGAATTCTTATTGTAGTCTTGAAAATTTATGTTGAAGTATTTTCTTTATTTATTGTTACTGTACATATGTATACAGAGTTTGTGCCAGATTTGCGTTTGGAGATTTAGATTTACTATTATTAGATTTATACATTTTGATATTTTTCGTAGATCGTTGTTGTAGATAACAGATGTCAAGGTTTAGATAGAATTATAGATGAGGTTTATTTTTTGTTGGTGTATTAACAAGTAAGTGATATATGTTATAGAGTATATTATGGCTTTTATTAGGAAAGATATTCGAACATATTCGAAGAGAAAATTCGCTAATGATGTTGAAACAAGACCATAGGTAAATCGTAAACGATCTAATGAGGAGGGTAATTAAATGAGAATAATAGTAATATTGGGAATATTAAATATATTACATAGAAAGATTTTATTAATTGGAACTTTTTACCAATAGAATTGGAGAAGTTACACCTGACATGGACTTAAATAAAAACAGGATTCCACGATAAGAAAATATTTTTCTTTTCTCCTGATGTAAATGGGTTAATGTAAAGTTACTAATTGAGGTACTGAGTCACTAGTTGTTTTATGGGTTGTAAATTTCTTCGTGTTCACTTTTTACTTGTAGGAAATGGAACTTTTTAGTACTAATGTCTATATTATACTCAGTGAAACTGACGTATAAAGGTAATAATAAAATAATATAGAGACACAGCTGTGTTGAGGACAAGATACAGCTGGAAAATTTTCTTTCTTAACTTTGTGCTCTAGTTATAAAAATGTTAATACACTTTGCCTAGTAAGTACAGTTCTTTCAATCAAATTGTATAACTCTTTCTCTTAACACCAACTTCTGGTAACCAAATTAAATTATCTCACCTTCAATCCTAATTAATCTATAAATACATACATACTGTACGTTTACTTTGATATCTACCATATTTCTTTTTAGTTATCAACAAAACCATTTATCACGGAGGAAGATTGAAAGCCATCATCGACAGCAATTTCTTGTAACCAAATTAAAATACCGTTACAAACCAGGAGATTCGATACCTTCAAACTCGACTAATCCAAACACAGACACTGCATACACATCCCATATTCCTCTTCAGCTATCGACATATCGATTCATCCTGGAATGAGATCAAAAACTATCGTTAACTCCAGCTTTCAATGACTAAATTTAAACACTGTTGGAAACCAGAGGACTCGACTAATTGAAAAGTAGATATACCGTACATCTACCAAGAAAATCATAGATCTCGAAATACCATGTAAAACTGATATCGATCGTTAAAAACCTCAACCCACTTATCAGTCATGCACATCGATACCAAGAACGACTACGAAAGCTTGAGATTAAATAACCGCGATTACGACTACGATTATCGTAGATCTCGGAGGACAAAAAGGATGGTCGAGGACGATCCCATCGAAGACGATCACGATCTCCGATCACGATTGACAATGAAGCGTCGATAGGTGGATCGAACGCATAAAAACGAGCGCGATTATCGCCAGAGGCGGCGATGACGGCGTCGATGACAACGACGAAGCCGAGGACGAAGGAGACGGAAAGTACTCGCTTCTATACATCGCGCTCGCGCGCGATCACCGAGTTGTACTCCTGGGTCTCTGACTGTGTAAAGCTGTGGCGCGCTGATACGGTGAAAGCTGATATTTTGTAACACTCCTGCCATTCCGTTCCGTTCCATTCCATTCCATGGTATTGCCCGGTGCAGCCGTTCGCTTGCTCGCTCGCTCGCTCGCCTCTCGAGCAGCCGCTCGTCTCGCGTAATCGAATGCGAGAACCCAGTGCCGGCAGCACAATGGTAGGCGCACCCAGAATACATTTTTCTCTTTCCTCGCGTCTACGTTCCGCGAGATTCTCGTTTCTCGGTACTGCCTCGGTTGGTACTCTCGATCCAGGTTGCGGGCAGTGGGCTTGAAAGGCAGTACTGCGAGGTGATTGTTTTGTAAAACGAGCTTTTGGTAGCTTTCGAGCGAGGCTCCTAGGCTAGGAAATTAAAGAATGTCATGTAGGAGGGTAGTTCTTGGCAGTTTTGATAAATTTCGTGCGAAAGGGTGGTTTTGCAATTTTAAAAGGTCCTATATAAGGGGATGAATAACGTTTTAGGGATGTAACTTAAATTCCTATGATTTTCACAGGTTTCCTAGGAAAAGAGATATAAAGGAGGTGATCGTATCATAAATCGAGGTTTCGAACAGCTTAGATGTTTTCTATAGCTTTATGATTCTCGGTAAGATAGCACATGTTATATAGTGTGATTGTTCTACAGTATAGCATTTTGCTTTGTATGAAAATACCTGATGTATGATGTAATTGTCTGCCCACGTGTCGTTCTGCACAGACTTCTATGTAATTTCCGTAGCTTTTTCGAGTTTTGTTAGAAAAGACGTGTTATGTACGATCGTTGTTCTTGAGGGTAACATTTTACGTAACCTCTAATCCAATTTTACAAAATGTAGCTTAGAAAAGAACGTGACGTGTAAAGTTGAATCATTTTGAAATAGTTTCTCTACAATTTTACGAGATGCTATATGAAATAAAATATTACGGTGACTTGTCGTAACTTTATGTAATACCATATAGAAGACAGTATCATGTGGTATGCGATAATTGTCTCGTGAAATGGAGTTTAGAAACGATTTAATAGTTTCTCTAGTTCTGTGTGTGTCTAGACTGAAGATAATATTATGTAATACCCAATGATTACCCTTTAGGATAACATTTTGTGCAGCATTTTCTAACCTTTATGCCCGGTTCATCTGTATTAACATAAAGGGTACCGTATATTTATTGAATAATCGTCTCTTATAGTAACTCACTGTTGACTTAGCTTTAAATAAGTTACCAAAGGATGCAAGTTTGCGAGAACAGTGTTTCGAATTCAGTCGCTTCTCTAGTTTTGTAAGATCCTCTGTGAAAGGCATTTTATACGGTAATTATTCCGCGGGATGGCGTCTTAGAAGCTACTTGCTGGCTTCTGTAACTCTGCCCAGCTACGTGTGAAAGGTAACGCTGTGGATTATGTGATGATCGTTTTCAAGGGTGGCGCCTTGGAAGGTACTTCGCAGCTTCTGCAAACTCGACTGATTTACAATAGCAGAAGAGAGATCGTGGTTCGAGTTGGGTTCACCATTGTTTCACTCCATTCTTCCTAATTTTTATATCTACGTACAACATATTCCTCTACGTTTCGAATTAATTTAACAAAATTAAATAAGTTGTGGACTATGGACCAATTGGTATCGAATGTGTCTTGAATTGCAAAGAATTAACTTTATACGTACATAGTACGTATCATACATCCAGTAAATTATAAAAGAAAGAGAGGAATAGGAATAATTGAGATGACTTAAGTATACCGTGTCACATTCAGTTCTTCCCGAAGAATCTATTTATTCCCAAGTGAGAATTTTACTACTCGTCATTTTGCTATTATTCCATAAATAGATTCTCTTTGTTTAATAATAGCGACAACTATGCACGTTTACTGTGTGATTTTGCGTGAAAGGCAACGCCAGGTATTACGCGATGAATGTCCTCCAGGGTGGCGTCTCAGCGACTTCTGTAATTCCATGTGATTCCGTGTGAATCGTACACGGAATACGGGAACCTGGTTTCACGGCCACGTTAAGAACTCTTGCTTCGAAATCGTGTCGAGTTATTTAGGCCGAAAGACACATTCGGCTTGGATCGTTAAAACGATCCTCGATCGAACAGCCTAATTTTTTCTAATTATGCATAGGAGATAATCTGCGTGTGAACAACTCTGGAGAATCTTCTCGAATCATGATGGCTGTTTAAAGTGAATTTGCGTAAAAATAGAATATTCTTGAATGTTCATGTCGTTGAATTATGTCGATTCGTTTGTCGTTGATCAAAAATATGTTTCTAAAAAAAGAACGGAATGACGATATTTTAGAGGATTTTAATTTTTGTTTGGATTTTCTATTTTTATATTACCGTATTATACATTCCGGAGATAATTAAGCGTCGATGATGATATTAAATTTCGAATATTAATTCAATCATGTAGTAGGAGGTTGAATATTTAGTAGCGCCATCGATTAGCCAGAGACAAAGAGATTTTGAGCAAACGTAGGACGAACTTTTGGGATTCCTCGTGCGGCTGGGATCTTGATCTATAGTCCAGTTAGTCCACACACAGAGAATTTTGATAAGTCTGGCTTAATTTGCATTGACTGTGAACACTCATACCTCGTCCAAATATTATTCGACGATCTTCAACGTTGACCAGAGCTTCGGTCGTGTCGTCGATGTAAATCACGTCTCAAAGTGCAACTATTTCAAAGATGGAGGAAACGTGTAGCAATTACTGGCTAAGTAAAGTTTATCTTTTTTTCCACTCGAAAAACTGGTTTCAGAGAGTTCAACAGCGAGGACAAAAGAATTCTTGCCATTTTTGGTTCGTTCCAAGTGAAATTTTACTTGTTAACGTGATTAGCGTTATTTTTAATTAACATTTTTTAATGAATAATAATTGTTTCTTTTTGTTGCGTAAGAGGGTCAATTATTCGCGTTCAATTCAAGTGTTTATGCTACTTTTAACACGATTAACGTAATTCACAGAATTGGATATTTAAAAACTGAACACGCCTCAGCCTTTTCATGAACGGAAGAAGCAAATTTTCATGGTATCCAAAGTTACCTCAACCTGCTTTTAAAAGACATATATATTATTTGTAAGGAAAACATTCCAGGTATCGTAATAAATACACAAGTGACAAGCAAATGATCGGATATTAAAAGCAGTAACAAAATTCTATTTTAATTAACATTTAGAAGACATAAAATATGAAGTAGCTGGTACTTAACATCTCCAACGTGACGTCCCTAAATTTTCATCACATACCAAAGTTACCTCAACTTGTTTCAAGAAACACATATATTATTTACGAAAAAGAAATAAATATTCCAAGTACCATAATAAATACACGAATAATAAGGAAATGATCGGATATTTAAACCAATAACAAAATTCTATTTTAAGTAACATTTAGAATGCGCGAAATATGAATCATACTCGACATCTTTAACATGACACCCCTTCAAAACAACGTTTCGATCAACGCTCGTATACGTATAATTCCTCGTAAAGTGACGCCATTGTGTTCCTTTTTAATTATCGTCTACGAACAGGAGAAATATTTTTCTGTGTAACACATGGGAGACAATTTAGCATTCGAAAGTCGAATAGCGATCGAGCGATCGCTCGATCGTTCGTGTCGGGTTACGGTCAACCTGATCGACAGTCGTACGCTTTAAATATTCAGTGTCAGAAAATGTGCGTGACCTTGACACGCAGCTCAGATCTCTTGGTAAAGACGTCTTTTGCACGCTATTCGCGTGTATCTGCTTTGCAGATTATCCTGGCGACCCGAGTGGTCGTTTACTCTTACACTCCAGCCAAGTGGAATTACGTTATCCAGGAAAATAATAATCGATTTTACTCGCTTTATTGCGCATAAAGTCTGCAAGAAATGATTTATGTTATGTTCCTTCTTAACACTCGTAATTTCGAATATCCAGGATTATCTACAAGTATAGTTTACTTACAACGATACTTACGAATTCTCCAGTTCTTTCCGAGAACAGGTCGATATTATTTTATTTTATTTCTCGCGGAACAGGTTTTTTGGATGAATATTCGACCAGTGGGATGTTATTAGTTTCGGCAAATGTGAGTTTCTGAAACGATATGTGGGAATATAAACACCGCTGCATTGGAGTATTTGCATACCCAACGAGGACAAGCTTACCATCGTCGCGCGTTAGAAAAACCTCAGTGATTTATCGTTACACGTATGCAATTATCGAAAAGCAGGACAGCTTTCTCCTAAAATTTTTTTTAGGTTAACTAAGATAAAGCGGCAACGGGTAGCATTCTTTATACAAATATCTATGACAGTAGTATAGAATACAGGTAACCCCTATATAAGACAGCAGTTAGGTACCATACAGTACGGAATAAAAGATAGATCCCAAAAGCTAGCACAACTATGTTATACTTCGTAACGCTAAGAAATTTGTTTATTATCAGGAAGATTAGAAAATGTAGCTTCATGAGCTAAATATCCAAGCACTACAACTCCAAGAAGAGAAAAAGAAATGCCATAAAATTTTCAGTTGTTAGTTCTTTTGAGGTATACAAATAAAATCGATCCTGCTATACCAGAGATTTGCCAATTCTTTAACCATGTTGTAAAATTACTTATCCCACTATTAATTCACGAACTTCTTTCCCACGAACCACATACAAAACAGTATCTCTACGAATCTCTCCCTTTATCCAAAAAAAAATTCCTCTTTCGTTCAGAAACGTGCAGGTAGATACCGGTAGACAATCCCATTCCTCGACTATTAAACACCAGGTTTCCCACGAAATGGCTTCAAAGCGATTTAGAATCAGACTTGCCAGCCTTCATAACGCAAGAAAACGCAGTCATAGCGGAATAACGAGCACCGCTTCGTCCGTTGGCCGGTATTCAAGCTCCGTTGATTTATTTATTTCAGTTAGGCGGGTTACGTAACGCGGCCGTTGCCCGGTACTAGGAACGCCATGATCTTTCGATTTCTTTCGTTAATTGCACGACAGAGCGCGCGGCGGTGCAATCTGCCGCGATGGGCACGCTCCGCGGCCACCGATATCATTACATAAAGCCGCTTTTTCGATGCCGCCACTCCGACTGTGAAAATCGGTTCACTCGCACGGATCGACTCGCGCAACCGTCGCTCGTCGTTCGAGCGTCGATCGACAAAACCTTGACGCGTTCACGCTCGCAGCGTCGACGCTTACTCGAGAGAGCGTATCCAGCGATCCCTCGAGTGAAAGAGCGCCGAGCGTTTCCAACTGTACGAGGAAAAAAGCCGTTCATTTAGCCGAGCGGAAATTGCTTTGGAAATTTGACACGAAGCTCCGGTGGACGGCCATCCGGTGAACCGAGTCGATCGGGAACTCGGTTTTCCACCATTATATTGCTTAATTCGCGGTTAAGCCGAGTCCGCTTCCTGGTGACCGATTTATACAGGACTCGATAGCCTTCTTAATTGCAATGCAGGTAATCGATGGATATCATATGGTCCAGAACAGTTTCCGGAATGATCGGTACGGCACTGGCCCATGTGTTTAGCGTGTATGCGTTAGAATCGTGGGAATCGATCTTCGAGATTAATTCTGCGGTGCAAGGATGTAAGGAATTGGCGAGCTTGTCCCATTTTCATGCAAACGAGTTATGGTTAAGTTTGGTAGAGTTAATCTGTTGCACTATGATTTGACTATGAAAATTTGGTTGTTGATGTAGTATTCGATTTTAGGTGATTATCCATAATAAATTTAGACAAAAATTTCAGAAATTCGTGGTATTTTTTGCATATAACGTGTGACATATAATTGAAGATTGTTAGTGTTTAGGTTAGTGATTAGTATAGTTCATAACCACGAAATTCGACATGAGAAACTCTTGACGAATTAGAATGATCATTATAGTGCAAACGATTAATATGGCTGACTTTTTTAATTTGTTTAATCGTTGCTTTTTTCCTTTTCAAGAGTTTATTGCAAAAATTTATAATTAAGTAAAATTAATTTTTTAGGAATGGAAAGTTATAGTAAATTAATTGGATAATAGGATCAATGTTCAACGATTAGGTATTTAAGTTGTTATAGGTATTTTGTTATGTTGTTATGGTGTTCCTTAGATTGTTGCATACATACACATTTGTTACTAAAGGATATTTTAAAAGTTTTATGAGATGTGGTGGAAAAGAAGTAAACGATTTTATTTTTTCATTGTAATTTATTTTTTAATTTGTCTTCATACAATAAGCTTGGACCTCATGTACAAAATTAGCATGGTAGTCAAAGCGTCGAAGCTTCTAAGTGAGTTGTTTATCAACGACGAGTCGAGGAACTTGACAAATTTGGTTTTTTTTCGCTAATATGCAAATTTTTAAATTCGAAGTAATATGCATAGCGAATTCACACGTACAAAAACAAAGTTATTTTCGAAAATCTTCAAAAGACAAAGAATCAATCGTGATGCTAAATTTGAATTCTTGATCTTGAATTTAGTTCACTCTTTAGCTAAACAAATTAATCCATGTTTATGGGTTAATCGAATTAATCCATCCAGGCTGTGAATCACTATATCACTATGCATAATCCTTATGTTCATTATAAAATATTCTGTCAAAACTAGCACAGGCAGAGTTTTTGTCGCAAAAATTTATCTGTATAATATTTCATTGATTTCTCACACTCTCTCTTTCATTCTTCATTCAAATAACATTCATCTTTTTTTATAATAATATTTCGAGGTATATAAATTACTTATAATTATAATAATAACAAATTTTATAAATTTACTTCATTTGATCACGATACTATAGCATATTTAAAAATTTCGGTTCACCAAAATAAAACAAACAACGGACGAGGTAATAGATATTATCATAATTATGGTAGATAACTCAAAAAAAATTTTTTTACATTTCACTTCTCCAATATCTCCTGAACATTTATAACTTAAAAATAACCAAGAAATAAAATAAATAAACCCACGAGGTATCTGCTAACGCCTTTTAATAGAATCTCAAAATAGGTGCAGTAAACGGAGTATGAAAATCTCTCGATAAACAGAGTCACAGTAAATGAAATTCTACTCTGTGTTACGAATGATTCATCTTCATATCGACACCTGTAACAGGTATCCAATAACAAGTGCATTCAATCGTGCCACGAATCCAATTACGAGCACGCAGCCACGAATGCAACCGAAGGTGCCACAATTCGTTAGAAACGTCTCGTTAAGTGGTTTGTCACCATACGTAGAGACCTTGCCAAGTAACGGATGCCAATTAGCGGCATGCAAATTAATTCAACGCAACTCGAAATACGCAATAAGGTTGTTCGTTTATTCATGATGCACGGTTATTCCAGGGAGGTTTCTCGAATTTCTACTTACGTTACGAACGAAGACGCAATCGCGTCCCATTGAAATCGCGTTTAACACGCCGTAAGGGTACAAATTCTACGGGGTCTTGTAAAACGGTTACTTCGTACACGTAACTTAACCACCAGCTGGTCTAATAGTTACTGTTATAATGACGGACGAGTCCCGGCTGGCACTCGCAGGTAGCACTTACGGCTATTACTTTTATAACCGCTATCCTTGACCAGAAGTTCCACATTTACATTCTGTAGCTCTCAATTGCCACGTCCAACTGAAGAATCCATAAACAATTTATCCAGACAGAGCTGCTCGAAAATACTCGCTCAACGTGTTTCCTGTCTATTATTATCTTTCCTTCGTTTTCTGCCGATCAGACGATTCAATTTGCAATTTTCTCATTGTTACTAGCATTAAAAAATTCGATATCCTCTGAAAATTTGTCATTCCCTCCGTCATCTTATTAGATATTTGGTCTGGCATGGCGAGATTTTTGAATGTAACTGAATTCGTAGGTTTTGTACCTGATCTGCTTATTCATCAAATCCATTAACTCCATGAGACAAAAATTTCTTTTAAATATAAGGAGTTAGGCAAGAATCCAGTGCTTTGATACTTTGAAATTTTAAACATTTTAAAGGTGGAGTTAATTACCTTAGTCCATAAATAGTTATTTTTAGAGTTTTGGGGAAAATATCAGCACCTGAAATCTTTGTAATGATGAATGTGTAAATATTTTGTTGCTATAAAAAGATATTTCAACATTTTGATTAACTACCTGTTAAACTTCTGGTACGTCATCATTAGGTTGCTGGCTATTAATTATAACCTGGGTTGTTTATACCAATTATCAGTTTCTGTTACTTCATATTTGCTCCAATCGAATATTTCAACATTTTGATTTGCTACCTGTTCAGTTTACGGTACATCTTTATAACGTTGTTGACCATTATTTATAACCTGGGTTGTACGTGTGAATTATCATTTTCTGTTGTTTCATATTTTCTGAGGTCGAGGATCAATCTAAAATTATAATAACACGATGGTTATCTGGTGAGTTTTTATTAATCAGGTTTCTCTTTGAATGACACGTTAATGGTCTCTATGGAGACCATGTATGATTTTCTCTATTGTCTCGGTGAATTATTAGACAATTATTATTATTAATACGCGAATTAATATTATAAATCATCCCGGAAAATTGCACGCGAGGTTACATGAAAATTTCATAATATAAAAAGGCTTAATCGAATTTATGATACCTAAACACCAGCCATAATCCGTTACCATGGATTTTAATCGAGATCATAAATAATTTTACGATTTATTGCGAAGTACCGAACATCGTAAAATTAAGAAACGAGTCATTAACTTCGTACTTATCGAACGGCTAACTATTCGTTTCGAGATCCTTTAAGTTGGCACTTCGACAAAAATCTGCCTCTTCATCAAACATGCATACCGTGTTCGCACATCTTTCCCTTTCTCTGTACTCATCGTGTCTTCTAACAATATTACGATATAATTATTATAGTTATTAACATCCCATTACTCTATAATTACCAGGAATTAATTATATCTGAAAAAGAAATACTTCAAAATATATCAGTTCACAAATCTCATAAATCGTGATTCTCTACCCCAACTTACTAGCTACCACTTTACTTTAGAAGTAAAAATCATTATAAGCAATTATATCATATTTTACAAATTTTATGACCGATATTTACTTCTTTCTTTTTACAATTTCTCAACCATGGACACGTCCATGAAAACACCTCCATTAATCCACATTTTCAAATTTTATTTTCACATTTTTGAATGCGAAGTCAGATTTCTCGTTTGAGGACGTTTTTGTCGAACTAGGCATACATAGACTATTGCAAAAGTGTATCAACGGTGAAGGGTTAAAATTCATCGGTCGACTAGGGGCCAAGAACCTCCAAGACCGGTTCACGGAAGTGCGTCACGCAGTTTTCGAATTTATCATTCGTTTCCTCTCCCCTATGAAAGCTTATCCACCGGATTTTCAATGTCCATGCATACATAGCGAGCTCACGTTTTGGTTCACGTTACCGGCCAGACAGATATCCATCTTGGATCCTCGACACAATTCGGCGGCGGAACACGTCCTTCATTTCGTTTCATTTCACGTTCCACGCGGCAAAGAACGACGGCCACGAACGTCGGGCCGGCATAAGATAAAGTCGTTTTCACGCTCCTTCAGTTTCGGACTTGTTCGATTCACCGTGGATCCTGAGTTTACGCCGGTTGAATACGGGTCAAGGTTGAAAATCGCTGCATACTCGCTGTACGAGACCGGTTGCACGCGTGTACTTGCTTTGAGGAACACGTCGAGGTGGTTTGAAACGTGTTCGACTGAGATCTGACGATTATTTTGGGTGTACAAACGAAGGAATGAATCTTTCGTCATTTATCGTGGGATTGTAGCACATTTTTCGAAAGACAATGCAGTTATAATCCATTTAATTCTTAGCTGGAATAGTGTTACGCCGTTCATAGAGCTGACTGGAATCGTTGGATCATTCATGGTCTGTTGTTATCTTCTTCCTTGAGAATTTAATTTGTATTAAAATTATCGAATTAATTTAATTTACAATAGTGATGTGACATAAGTAAATGTTTAACTTAATTACATTAAATATTCCTGTGGTAAATTAGGTGATATGGTGTTACGTCGATCATTGGAATGGCATTGTTGGATCATACATGATCCATCGGTGTGTTCTTCTTCGGTTGTTTTAATTTATTTTGAAATTATTCGATTAATTCAGTTATGTGGCACGATTAAATACGTAATATCATTATGCTGAAGATCCTTCTGGTAAATGTGATTACCAATTCTAATTGTATTTAACTTCACCATGCAACACTGTAACAATGAATATTTCATTTATTTTTAATATTATAAAAAGTTTAATTAATGTCTATAATTAATATGGGTATAATAGAGATTTATAAAGGTTATAATAAAAGTACCGTTATAAAATTTTCATAGGATATTAATTACGTTATTTAAATACATAATTTAAAAAAAAAAATTATTTTATGGGGTCTGTAAAATTTTGAAATGTGCGAGATCATTGCGACTTCATTGAGTAATTAGGTAGATCTATGTACTTTTCTGCTAGCTTGTAAAACCAAGTTTCATACGGGTTATTGTAGGTAGACATTACATTCTCCCATTACAATCAAGAATGTCATCATTTGCATTCATATTGTCTCTTGGACGGCAAACGAAAAGAAACTCGCGTATAGTAGTTATTCTGCCGGCATGCCACCCATTTCACAATTCTATTTTGATTGTAATTTACCTTCAGATCAACAATTATATCAACAAGACTGTCACAATGCCATTTTCATGCTAATAAAAGGCTTCGCATATATGAATTACGCTTTCCATTTCCGGTTCGAATTCGTACAGGTTTCCAAATGTTTGCAACTGTTTCCAAACAATTTTCTCAATCTCTATCTGACATAATTTGTCACCTTTTCTTGGAAAAACCAAGAGGATATTTTCTCCATCTCCATTGTGATAATAAATTTTATATCAGCTACACAAACTTTTAGGAACTTTAGGAATCTTATTTATCAACCTTTTACGAATTTTTAATATCAATTATATTAATTCAATTTCTCTGTTTCTTAGGAATTATTTTTATTTATCTGATTTCATTTTTCATCGTTTCATGAACTTTCAATGTTGACTATAACGATTTATTTTTCTTAAGTCCGTAAGTAGGTAAAATGTTCTCATTTTTCTACCACACAGTTATAGAAAAAGTAGGCTTCTATATTTAATTGTTCGAGATAGGTTTCATTTTCCTGCTGTAAAAGTAGAACAAAACATTCGATTACCTTCATCGATCTCTCTGACGATCGATGATAGGTAGTTTGCCGGAGCACGTCGCTTTCCGACTCGAGTCACGGTCGAAGTGAAATTGGTGTTGGGAACAACATTGCGAAATGTGCATAAGAGCCTACTTAAGGTTCGGTCTAGTTCGATACAGGTCAAGGTTGAGGCATCGCAAGAGACCCACCGCAGAAACGGTGGTCCGGGTCATCACGAACTCGATTTTTCAACACTCGCCAAAGACAAAGACGAAATACGTTGCCCGAGGTCGGTCGTTTTATCTTAATTACCATAGATGTACTTGATTACTTCAAAACGAAATGAAATTTCAAATTACTTCATTAACACGAACATTGTACATGTTCTTAATCTTCTATTATAAGAATCCGTAACGAAAGTCACATGATACAAGAAATACAGGGAAATTTTCTTTAGAAGCATCGTTTCCCTATTCTTCGTAGCTTACTATAAAATACTAGAACACAATTCTTCTATAATTCCTCGAGATTTAATTACTTCCAAATAACTCGTAGCTTTTCATAAGAATAGTATGGCAAACATCATGCTATCCAATGAAAATGAAAAGGAACAAAGAACTTCTTCGAATCTCGCAAGAATTGGTCCAAATGATATGCAAAAAACTCAAGTAACAAATTCGAGAATCGATTTCCAGGATACAGTGGTTGTCTGCATCGAGCATGGTTGGTTACTATCGTCGGTGAAAGGGATAACGCTCTGAAAACGTTATCCGAATGGTATCGTATCATGGAACAATATAATTGTCCACTCGAACGCGATCTGAACGCCGTTGCATGTGGATATGAAATAATTATCACGAGACGCGGTCCGTATTACCCGACAATAATTGGCCGCATATCTGTCCCCATTGTCGAGGTCGTTAACGTTGCACAAACGCTGATTGCAACCGCGCAACAGCTGAAAACTTCGTCTCTGAGAATGTCCTTGCGTAGATAGGTCCCGCATGAGTGATTTTTGCATCGTTACTTATTGCATAACCTGGCTCGCGATTGCGGGTGCACGCGGTGTCTGCCATAGGTGACGATCAACCGGTGACATCCTTTACGCAATCGGATTTTCTTTCTTCATTTCCGATTAACGACGAAAAGGTCACTTACCCGTGGATCGACTCCTCGCTTAATTCATACGGAATCCTTTCACGTCGCTGCTATTCGAGATGTAAAAATAGCCTCACAAGCTTCTATTTATGGCTGATTTTTAACAGACTTCTTCAACCTGATTCTGCAACTCTTTTTACGGTGTAGAATAACACTTCGGAAGCAGAGTGTTCTAATGTTTGTTTTGCGAATCACCGAAATTCCGGATTTAGCTGTGCTTTTAGGAAAAGAATGTTTTCAGTGCGGTACATGTATATACATGTACGCATAGTAAGTTTTCTGTAGCGTTGAAAGTGTACGATACGTATCTTCGTTGGGAATTGAATAAATTTGTGGGAATGCTTATGCAATCGTGCTTTCTTCGTTTCCAAATACCATTGAAAAGGTCACTTGTTACGTATTTTGTTTATGCGTATTTGTTTATTCTGAAAGAAGTCAATAGTATGCAGGATGAATTTTAAACATTCGCATTTGATCTGTATATTGTAATGAATTTGATAGATACTGTTAGTATTTAATGATTTTTAATAGGATATTTAAATAGAATTAGAACTCCTTACCTGTGGATTTTATTTTGCATTTTTTTGTGTATGTTGCTTTGTTAACATTCCAAGTGAATGTAATACTTTTCTGCGAAAGCTTTATAAGGAAAATGTCGGAAAGGGTGCACATGAATCCTCCATACGACGAAAAGTCACGAGAAGTTACGAAATTCTTCGCCGGTCTAGTTTCATGTCGATGCAAGAAATACTCTGACACCCTTTAAATTTCTGCTCCAGATACGGGTAACAACTCTTGCATAAGCTTTATCGGTACATGAGTTACCATTGAAATCGTAGCAAGAAACACGCCGATCTTGTTTCTTCGTGACCGACGATTTCCGTTCTTTGCATAAACATCGAGATTCGTTGAAACATGTTGTAAACCAAAAGGAGCAATTGATTTTTATCGTTGCTGCATGTAATTTATGGAATAAAACATTCTATATTTCTCTGGCTTAAAAAGGAATTAAAATAGTTGTTTTTTAAATTTATGGCATCTTATATTTTTCTGACTTAAAAAGAAATTAAAAAGTACCGCGACCAAATTTATTGCTAGTAACATTATTTTTATTTTACGCGTTTTTATGCTGTACAAAATGTCTTAGTTATATAATAACAAAAAATTCACGACGAAAAAGAGAACAAAATTTACTGCCTTTTAATTTCAAGTTTTATTTTATAATATAAAACATCGAGATTTTATAATCTGACTTTTGGCGCGCAATTTAAATATCCGCGATCTGCGTGGAAGTATGCGCAAGAGCATATACATACGACGTAATAGTCTAGCCATAATTTAAAGGTTAGGCGGTAACTGGAGTAATATCTCGAGACATTCTCCATTCTACTAATATCACGTTTCAGTTTACGCTGCATTTATGCTGTTTATATCCTGTCACTTATTCTTACGATAATATCTCGTACTTTTTAAGTAAAGTTATAAACGTGCGTCGCAAACTGACTTGTAGGATAATTAAACGCGTGAAAATTAAAATTATATTCTTTATGCCGTAAATTAAAAATATTTGTTTAACTGATTTAAACACTTGCCTCAATTTATATAGTCGAAATCGATTGGTTGTAATTAGAATATCATTTCTGAATAATTGGGATAGCTCGAGTAACGTGATTAAACGCACTGTTAATTCTTCATAATTTATTTCCTTGATTATGTGTGAAATACACATATCATTGAAGAACAAGTTTTTACATTACTCCAAAAAATGATTTATATGATTAATCATAAGGAGACGAAGAAGGATTTTCTGAACATATCAGTACAATCAATCAAAAATTAACATCACATCGCATGTTTTGACATCTTCCTCCCATAAGAAATAGCACCTTACTTTTTTATCCAAATATAAATCCTGTGAACATGACAGGAGATAACATTGTTCATCAACAATTAAATTTCGAAAACAATGTACATATATACACACCTTGTTACGATATGTTTCATTTAAAATGCATAGAAAACTTTCTAGTCTTTTCGAATCGTCATTTAACCCATTCTGGATTGATTCAATTATTTCATTTTATTTACACTCGCAACAAAATCATCTCATCATTCATCAATGAATCATCTCACCTACGATACAAAAGCACACTATTCACACTCGAAAGGAATATTCAATAGATTTTAATTACACAATATTGCTGGTATATATAACCTATAAATCGAACACACGTAGAAACTCAATCTTATAATTGGACTATTTTATTATCTATGACCAAAATAGTTCAAACTTCGTTGTACTTTCAAGGCAATCCACAACAGACTTCCACGAAGTAGATTTTACGATAAAGGAAAGAAATCAAATTCCGACTCGATATACAAACACGTTCGAGGTGTCGCAGCTACCCAACAGTGCAGCGCGCCAATCGCGTCGTATCGATACATTCGTTTAATGGTAGCCATGATTCCACAATCGATAGTGTCGTGCGCAACTGCGATATATCTTTTGTACTATCGTAAGAAATGGCGCACTTATTAATGCGATATCGAATCGCGGAAGTCGTAAACGCGTTGTCGCAAGAACCAGTGACTGGACCCGTGGCACGCGGTCTAGAAATTTACACCGAATTGTATGTACGTGCAAACGATACAGGCCGGATCGTGACCACCACCCCTTTCCTCGATATGCGTGAGAACGTAATATACTCAGCTTTGTCGCTCTCGCTGGTTCCAGGAACGCGCGAAAAACTGTAATTGTGCGGTGCGATTTATGAGTGACTGAAATATGAATCAATGCTCGCGAAAGTATCGCCATATTTCGCAGCTTTCGCTGTTTTCTGCCACGTTCTTCTTCATGTTGGTGAGCGTAATAGAACAACGGTTAGTAAATTCGATTTTCTTATCTTAGACGTATATTAGTATCTAAGCGTTCCGTGTTCGTACGTGTTTGTGTTATTAAGGGTAGGTTTTATTATTACTTTTTTTATTATATTGTATCAATATTTAGGCGTTAGCCTTGAATTTTCATAAATTCTCGTGTCACGATTTTCCCCATGAGCATGTATCGCAAAAGGAAAATAATACAAGACAAACAATATCGAAATACGACGATTCTCGAATATATCGACTTCCATATTCCCAGCTCTCCATATTTATGAAAGTATGTAGATTGCATGTCATTTATTCCAGTTCGACGATTGTGTCTCGCACATCTGTGCTCGTATCCAGTATTTCATTGGCAATGGTGATCAGACGCGGTCCTTGATATTTTACATAATTTTTTTATATGAAACGTTTTTCGGCGCGTGTAGCTGCGCGCGCACACACTGTCACCGTTATTTTTAACCGGTAGATGGCAGGTTGCAGCAGAACTGGAATTATCAGGAGCATGGTGTTTCACAATACGTATTTTTCCATAAAGTGTGGTCAACCCGAAACAAACTATGCTGATCAGTCGTAAAATAAGAAGGAGGATGAAACGAAGACGAAAGTTTACGGAGTGAAAAGGAATGATTAGTCATTGAAGTGACGTTGATTCGTGGCAGACACTCCGGAGCCACTTAACCTCGAATATGATAAATAAATATTTCCTTCCGTCGATTTCTGATCGTCATCAATCGTGGCTGTCAGTAGACACTTGTAACGCCTTTGTTCGGCTATTCGAAGGATGAGTCGCACGGATGAGGGTATAAAGTCGCGAACATTATAACAAGAATGAGTTTAATAACCTCGAGCCTCGTTGCTTTCTCTGCTCGGGCTGTCGCGGTTCTCGTACCTCGTGGGATCGTTAATTTGTCTCACTGCTGGCGTTTAATTACGTACTGGGAAGCAGTAGCGAATGTCAGTAATGGTGTTTGCTATGGTATACATTATGAACTCTGGTAAAATGGAATTTAAGATTAAATTTATTTCTACAATTTTGAGCTATTGTCTGGTAAAATATTCGAGGCAGATCAAATCATGTATTGGATACAATAAGGAAAATTACCTCGTGTTTAATTAAGAGAAGAGGATACCATTTGATTAATGCAATTATTTATAACATGCAAGAGATTGTATTTTTTTTTGTTTTTAAATGAGAGGTAGGGAAATATAACAGATGAGTTCTAATTGTTAGTTTAGTAAGTCTGATTTGTATGAAGTTAATTTATGTGTTAATTTAATGCGGCCTTCAAATAGAAAGTTTGAATGTACCTATAGAATTAGAAGAAGAATGAATAGTAGTAAATAACTAAATTAGAAGTTAGGGTAGAAGTTGTTTTGTTTTGTATTTAAAATACCATAGGAAGGAACAACGATTCTGAGGATCAATATAAAACATGAACAAAAGATAAAAATGGAATTAATATAAGAGTTATATTCATTCCAAGACCAGAATGAGAATGTGACCAAAGAAAAATAGGTAAATTTTAGAAGATATGAGTTTTATCTGTTCATTTAGTAATAGTTGTATAAAACTATTGTGCTGATTCCAAACAAAGTCTACAAATAGAAAGTTTTAACATATTTATTAAGTTGGAAGAAGAATAAATAGAAATTCAATCGCAGAGTGCAATAGGACTACTTGATTCTCTTTGAAGAAGTATATATTTTCAGTGATTTTTGTTTTGTCTTGAATCTGAAATAAAACAGATAGAAACAATGATTCTGGAGATCAATATAAAACATAAAAGATAAAAATAGTATTAGTATAAGAGTTATGGTTATTCCAAGGTTACAATAAAATCTTCATCAAAGAAAAATAAATAGATACTAGAATATATAACTTCTAATTGTTGATTTAGTAAGTTTTCCATGAAATTATTGTTAATTTAAAATAGCCTCCAAATAGAAAGTTTACAGAATTGAAAGAAGAATAAACAGTAGTAAATAATTTAATCATAGGCTACAGTAGAAGAATATTCTGGATTCTTTTTGTTTAAAGGAGCATTATATCCTTTACTCAGATTTAATCCTTAGTTTACTTTGAATTGAAAATAACACTGAAAGGAACAGTGATCTTGAAGAACAATATAAGATAAAAATAGGATTATTATAAGAGTTTACTCTAAGAGTAGGCTAGGCACAGCAGAATCAGAACTTCAAACATTTCACAACTAAGATATTAATAAATTTAAATTCAGTGAGATTGAAAGTCATTGCTCCTTCATCAGCATCTCTGTAATCAAAATAGACATATGTAACAATTCTTCTTTGTGTCTCATGTTTTGCTGAATCCAATGCAGTCTAGGGTATCCAAGAACAGAGCTGGTGTCCCAATGTCAACCACCTCTTTTTAGAACGAAAAGGATATTTTATCCGTCAGTGTGTTCGCTATCGAGGTTACAAAACTGAATATATTTGCCAGGAAACATCTGGTTAGATCGAATATTTCTTCCTCTTTTTCTTTTTATAGCTGCACGTTTACAAGGTGTGAATACACGTATAGGAGACCATCTAGCTTGTGTAAGTCCATGTTTCGACGTGTTTAACACTAATTATTTTCTCTCTTCATGGCTGTTAGGGACGAAGAAGTGTCGATCACGTGATTTTTCACACAATCGCTGGCAACACGGAGTAATAAAACCGAATGAAAATCAATACTCCATCATTTTGTTTTCATTCTGATTCACATCTGTCTTTATTGTAGCAGATATAAAAAGGGTAAGACGAATGTCCGACGTTTGGTTTTACGATGAATCGTGCGAACAGTGGAAGGGAAAACCCAAGAGAATTATCGATTCTCCTGATTCATCTCTGATGGAATTCAGTGTTCGGTGGCAACGTCGAAATACAAATTTAATCGTGAAATTACGAATTTTTTCTCGACAACGTGAAGGTTCTTGTTCCTCAACCAAGCTCGACGATGATAATTTCTACAAGTTGAGATTAATTCATTAAGGAAGAGCTAAGCTATTTTTTCCTTAATAAATATATACATTTACTGGTAATACTAGGAATGTATACCGACAATGAAAGATATTAATTAACGAAACAAGCTGTCGGAGGTAAAAGAAAATATATTTATTTAATATTCAATGAAAAATTTATAGACTTTTATATCTATCAAAGACATATTATTTTACGAGCAAACGTAATTACATCTAAAGTATTTATTATATAAAATACCACTGATAAATATTGTTATATGATTTCGAAGGATTCCTGTTGGCACTTATTTACTTTTTCATACATCTGGAGTGCTAATAAATTGGATTTGGAAGTGAAAGTATTTGCTAGCGTGGAATTATAGAAACTCATTTCATTGTTTAAATACGTAGAATCGATCCTGAAAAAAAATGGCCCTGACATTTATTAACAGGCAGTGCGAGCATAAAGCAAAGGAATAGTTAGTTACATCGACTAAGCGATGTGATTTATTTGTACGAAATTACGCAGTTACTAATTATCATAAATAAACGCGTAACTATGCACGGAGGGAAAAGAAGGATTAAAAATCATTTTATTGGATAAAGAAATAAAGTAGCCTTGTTAGAAACGGCTGTCAGAAATGGCATACTTGAGGTGGCAAAGAGACGTGGAGATATTTTTGCTCATATGACAAAGAGGGATAAATTCGTGAATCGAAATTATGCAAAAGTCATACGCCTTCTTAGATAAGATCTTCATCGATTTATCTGCCGTTATTATATTCGAAGACAGTACAATTTCCGGGTATTCGTCGGATTAATACGTCACTCTCGTTGAGTCATGTGCAAAATGTTAAAAATACGCGAAAACGATAACTGTAAATTCTCGAAAAAAAACCCGTGCATACATCTACCCGCGGTGTATAGTTTGGAAAATATATACACCGAGATTCATGAATGATTAAGTCGATATAATGTATGCAAAATTCTTAATTCAAATACGAATACGAAATAGCCAGCAAGCATATATGCTCAGTCAGTATGATAGGTATAAATCTCTCTTACCACGCGTTGAAGTCACTTTCGTCGCTGTGGCATGTGCTTTCGTTGATGTCTCTGTAATCCGTAAGTACACATACTCGTGCTCGCATTTATTGGTACACGTTTACATACCTAGAATAATTCTACTTTTTACGATTTATTGTATTCCTTGCTCATCGTATCATCGTATTACCAATTATTGTTTAATCTTCGTCACAATTATCTTCCTCTATAATATTATTTTGGTGTCTCAAAATTCGCACAAGAAGTAATTTTTATAGAAAACAATAATGAATTTACCACACAATAGCATAAAATTCAAATCTTATGTGAATTTTGGGATATCATATATAATTAAAAATTTGATTACAGAGAATCAAAAAATCCCAGGACATTTATCGTATTATGCATTTAAACACTTGGTTTCCAACTTCAAGTCAGAACAAAAGTTAAAGGGAAAAGGAATTATTGATTTTATTCGGATTAAATCTGCTTTTCATCGAAACGAGGGATAACTGAAACGAGATGACACGAAATTCTGAAAAATTGATCCACTTTTGAGAATTTTACTTCTCTCGAATGTCCAGAAGGAATGTTTCAACGTCTATCACGTACGGTTTAATTATTATTCGCTACATGATGCTTGGAATATTCATCAGAAGCTTCGTGGGGTTCCTCCATAAATTGACACCAAATGTCTTTCCGCTTGTCAGACTCTCGTATTACCGAGGTAATGACGGCTGCTTAAGATTCCAATAAAAATAATTTCCGGACTCCTTGAGGCACGGCCGTCGCTTGGGACGATCTAGAAAAATGTACCAAGGTAATGAAATTCTCATGATCACGCGTTCACACTGTTAACGTCGTGTGTTTCTCTGCGTGGCTTCGTGTGTACATCTGCACGTGTATTTATACGCGTATTTGCTCATGTGGTTTGTACGTGTACGACCCATACGAACGTATTCACACGTGTCCCTGAGACAAAATGAAGACGAGGGACATTCCGAAAGATTATAGACGATTGGACGATCGATACTTAAGAATAATCGAGAATGGAACGAAGATTTAATTTCTCTTCTATCTCGATACGTGTGTTTATGGGGTCCCATATGCGACTGTGATTACAACCTCGATGGTGTCAATTAGATATAATTGAGAATCACGTGGTTCGCATGAATAATATTTATCAGTCTGCAGCGTGTGCTGTTATTCAATAATAATTTTTCCATTCGCCATTAAAGCGATCGTAGAGAATTGATATATTTCGCGACTGGAAAGGCGAACCTTGTATGAAATTGGTATTTAATTACAGTTTGTTACGTTACATTTTCGAACCTTGATTTATCGTTGCTATTCGTTCCAGAATAATGCGATAAAATAACCAGAGCGTAGAAAAAAATGTTCGTTTAAGTAGTAATTAATAATTCATAAACACGGTTGGGATAATGAAATTTCGAAGCTCTATTTTACCAAAGTCAGCATTGCAGGAGTTGAAAAAGGAATGTTTTTTTCGAAATCTCGCGTAGAGAACCAAGAAAAAACTCGTTTGAATATGTATTTTCCGTTTCAAAGATTACACAAATCTATAAATTTTTTCAGTGTCGTTTATCGAGTCCAGTTTTTCATCGTTTTGGTCGCAAAAAAATGCGATTTGCTTTGCGTAGATAGGACAAAAAATAAGGAAAAAATGCTACCTTAAATCGAATTTCTTCATTTCGAGATACAAATCGTCGAACGACTTTATTCATGAAAATGAATAATTATATATTCTATTATTTTTATTGCGTTATTATATCACTCCCGTTACATTTTATCCTCATAATTAAATTTTCCAACGTGCTTAAGTATCACGTATCATTTATCAGCGAGATAAATGAAAATTAGCCTGGAAGGAAAAAAAGGTTCAATTAGGGGAAAAATTATCCGCGATACAAGATCGTAACTTAAGTGAAGTTCAATTTTGTATTGTCGATAAATATCGCATTACACATTTTATGTCTCACCAATCGATTCTTTCGTCCTTTTTATATCGTTCTCGGAACGAGTAAGTACATTTTATGTATCACCTCCGTAATGGTGGTCCTCCTCGATAAAGTCATATGGGGAACACTTAACGGGCCATTTTGCCCGCCGAATTAAATTGGAAGCAACGAAAGCAAAATAACGAAATACCGTTCCACAAAGTGGATTTGGATATACAATAATTCACCGAAATCTCCGACGTCTTCAATATCTTACTTCAAATGATTCCTACTCTTTTACGAATAGAAATTTCGAAATTCTCGAAGATTATTATATCAAAAAAGTTGGAGATTAAAGGTAAACCAGATTTTCCTAATTAATTAATACACGTGGTAATACAAATTTTCCATTCATTCCACCAATATTTTTCTGAAGTTAATTTTAGAATAAGTTATAGTTCCTTTATACTAATTCCTTAATATAATTCCTTTCAGGTACTAACAAAATGCCATTTTTTGTCTTATTAACAAAAATTGGAGTACCGTATTTTCTTTGTATAATATCTCTGTTACATCGAACGAACGAGAAATTCAAAATAGGTAACGTTTTTCTATTTTATATTCTTTCTCCCCACAAAATTTCCCTAATTGTATTTTCACAGTATTTACTCAAATTTTTCTTTTTGCTCTACCGAATTTTCATTTTTCGGTAATGCTTACATCGCCCGAAAGTGTATTTAACAATGTCCCGTTTCGACAGGTATGAATTTCACAGTTTGTGTCACAAAGGATTGGCAATTGTTGGGGAATAGCGTGTGGATAATTTGGGGAGGGAGTCACGAATGCCCGTGTGACTCATCGTATGTCGATCGGCGTGCAAGTGTCCTCGAAGGATGACCATGGATTCAGAACGACTGTCGTGACCGCGTCCCGACTGACATGTGAGAGAAAGTCGAGTACATTAACACCGAATGAACCGTATCACCTTGTTCGCACTAGCTGCCCATGAAGCTCGCGAAAGAGGAACGGCATTAACAACCGGTACCGCGGTTTCTGCCATTGCCTACTGGCTCTCATAGACAGCGTCGAACCTCTAGCAGAGGTCTAGAGGACTTGGACCGAGCGTGGATTCTTGTTACTCGCAATGATTAATTTTTTACGAGACTATAACCGCAGTCTTTGTTACATATGGAATACTAATGACGCTGCTGTTTGGAACGTGAATGTGTATTCATACATTCGTTTCATTGTTACGCATGGGCGTAACTTGGTCGCGTAACGCTTTGACAGGCGTGAAGATCAGTGGGGAAAAACGTGATAAGTCTATTCTTGGCAATTTTTTGTTTTATTTTCATGCTTCTCGACGGCTGAGAGGAATGCGGTATTCTAATAAGAAATCGATATAGAGGGGAATAACGTGATTAGGTTTCAAGGTGTTGAGTTTTAACAGTAAATTTATTAGCCTGGTCTAAACGATCGTTTTTAACGCGAAACTTGAATGGGGAATTTTAATAGTTAATATTGAATGATAAAATGGTGATCTAAATGACTGTTTTTAATATATATGTATATATAATCAATTTCTTTTTTCGTGTTTCATCTTGTTTTAAGTTTTTGGTTCTCCTTTTATCTTTTCATCCATCGATTATTTTATTGGTTATTGTAGCTTTAGTGTTAACTTGTTAATTAAAACGTTTGCATTTTCGTCGGTTGTTTTTATCATGTTTCGAAGATTAAAATATTTTTGAAATTGGAAGTTTCGTTTCGAGCAGAAAGAAATTTAAGACATTTATTTCTATATTTTTATCAAAGAGAAGGAAACTGAGTAATAGGTTGCAGATTATTAGTGTCTGTATAGAGGATTGTGTTCCGTTTTTGAGAACTAGGATTAATAGTTCTAAAAATGTTACACCGACTCAGGATTCGCTGAAACGGTTAAATGTGAATTTTATAATTATCGCTATAACTATGAAGTAGTTGGTAGGCACACGTTTCGTATCCATTAGCACTGAAACGTTGTGAAATCTTAGGTGTAACGCGACTCCAGTGAACTTGAGTAGGAAACGCAAGATGCATTTTAATTGCTGAGTCAAAATCAGTCGATAATCGAGAAGAGGTCCAATTTTACGGTGTTAAACATTGCTATTTCCTTTGCTGAACAAATCTTTTTTTGAATATTCGAAATGAATCAGCATCTTGTAGGCTTGAGACATTAAAGTTATGTCATTTTATTATATCATTTATTGTATGTCAATGATACTAATGGAATATCATGTAAAAAAATTTTTGTAACTCGATAAGAATTATTTCGAGATGACAATATTAAACATTGAGACCATTTGGAGACATAAATCTCAAGGGTACCGCAAGTAATCATTCTTCTGATATGCATATCTAATTATTCATCCAAGTAGCTTTTAAATCTTACAGTATTAGGTTAAGATTCGAGTTTCAGCATTGATAGCCTCTTGGTCTCTTAGTCTAGAGCCCTTGATTCGTATTAGGTGTGGTACTATAGCTTTGAATCCATACTGGGTGAGGTACTACAATCTTGTGACATATTGGATAAGGTGCTACGACCCTGTGACATATTGGGCAAGGTCTACGTCCCTGAGGCCACATTTGTTGAAACATTACGACCCTGGGGCGATATTGGCTGAAATACTACAACCCTGAGGCCATACCGAGCGAGATCCTATGACTCCAAGATTAGTAGTCTACCTCCAAACATGTCTGTATAGTTCTACAGTCTAGAGATGATACTGGATGAGCTACTGCGAACCTAGACTTGAATGAAATACTCGAATCCTGAGGCTATATTAGGAAAGGTGCTACAACCCTGAGGCTATATTGGATAAGATATAACTCAGAGGGCATATTGATTTGGACACTACTATCCTGAGGCCATATTAGATAAGGTACTATGATCCTAAGGCAATAGTCAGTGTATATCTTAGCAGTTCTACAATTCTGGATTGATGTTGACTTAGGTTCTTACTGTTGCAAGGTCATATTTCATATTTGAACGTTAGACAGAATTTAACAAATTTTGAGATAATATGGACTATAGAAACTAACTTGTTAATTCTGCTCCATGTCTCTACAGTTCTACAATTTTAAGATGATTTTGGATAGATTCTTATAGCTATAGGGTCACATTCGATGACAATCAGATGCCTTCCTAGGGCTTGGGAATAATTTTGTTTGAGCTGCTACATCCCTGGAACCTAGATTGTCAGTTTGACTTCAAATCTATGAAGTTCTGCAACCCTGGAATAATATTAGACGGTTTCCTACATTCTTATAAATACAGGTGTCTTGTCTATGGCGGTCCTACGACCTCGACACCATGTAACGGAAGCAAGCAACGAATTAATCGAATTCCTTCGTTACTCAACGAACAAAGAACACTTCCAGTCGTCGAACGTACACGTATATATAGCTCCTTCCAAGGCTAATGATAATTAATTTTTTGTTTTTTACATTCGATCGATTACCATCGGTTTCACATGGTTGTCCACGATAAAGAAGCTGTGTACCACGCGTTACAGACGAACGTCGAATGATTCTGTAAGAAAACATGGACAAGCCAAGGACACGTACTAATTTGTCTTGTTCGATGAAAAGCTCGGCCGAGTATAATTTTGTTGTTGCAAAAACTTGCTGCTGATAAAATAATAACCGTGCTTCATAGACAAACACGATCACGATCTTGCAAAGTAACCGATGAACATTGTGCAATGTAATCGTCGTCTATCATTAATTATAGTTAAGTGAGAAACATATATACGTCGTATAATGTTCCAAAGTAATTTAATCTTGCATTATATTTCGTGATTCATAGAAATTTTGTAATAATTATGTTTCCATGTAAAACCTAGATCCTTCTCTATGAAGAACATCTTTATTGCCAAATGTCAATCTTGGTGCAAGTTCCTGAGACTTTTTCTAATTTTCCCAGTTTCGTCTGATGTTTTCTATCTCTGAGTTTCCTTGTTATCCATGATTAGTTTGTACGAAATACACGTGATTTAGAAATCCTTCACGAGAGATCTCTGATTGAGACGCAACGTCTAGGTGATTCACCAATAGTTAGAAATCTATAGGAGCAGTGCACGATGAACTGAGTAGAAAAAAGTGTGAGATATCACTTCAGTTTTTTCTTTACTCGACTTTTTCTGCGATAGATCGCGAAAACATCGTGTTCGATTATCCAGCTGTTTTAAATGCGAATACCGTTTCGGTTGTAGCTAAGAATACAATTTGCCTCGGGATTATGGAGATAGGTAAATAGCGCATGGTAATTATGATAATGAATATATGTAGATAATTTACGCGCATGTCGTATAACGGCAATAAAATCGTGATAAACATTCTTAGTTTTCTGGTAGTTAGTATGATCGATGATGCTTTTGTTAACCTAGATTCCGTCAAATTAGCTAACTAAGATATACAGGATGTTCTATGGTAAATATCGTTTGATATTTATATGTAAATTATATGTAATAATAATGTAATTAATACATAAACAGCAGGTGATGATTCGAAAATGTAAAGACACATTTATCATTTTTATCTTCAATTTTTCAACATTCCATGTATTATTTGTAAATTAATTTATCTTTCTTTAATGAGTTGGTAGATTTTGGTGTTAGTATTGAGTAATTTTGGTATTATGAATATGCAAAGAAATTCTTTACGTGTGTTTGAAATCATGAAGCAATGCAGGCTTTCAAAGGTGATTTTTAATTGAACGAATTTAAACTTAGAAATAGAGATTTCGTTGGAAATTTGCGTATGCAGGATTTCGTTTGCAGTGATTCGATAAATGGTTATTCGAAATCATTTTTACAACATAATTAAATATTTTTAATACTCGTGGGATTGATCAGAGAATCTTTCGTCTTGATTAGAAATGTTCGATTTGAATAGCTTAAGTGTTAAATTAAGTTATAAATTTTCTTCGAAACGAACTTCGATAGAGCCACACTCGTTGAGATACAGTTAAGTACTTTCTATTAGGGTTTCGTTGAAATAATAATTTGAAATTTAAATGTTTGTTTGGAAACTTTCGATTGGGTATCGTTCTGTTAGGTAATATCGGATTTAATTTTATCGCGTACTCTACGTTTTATTACTCGCTATTAAATTCGTTAGAGTTCTATTCGAAAGTTTTCAATTTGGCTGGATTTGATTGAATGCAGAATTCTTTTTTTTTCAATTTTGCGAAGTCCTCCTTCGAAACTTTCCAATTGATGATATGACTATTCGAAGACGGTTAATCAGTATACGTATACGTTAGTACTTTGCAAATTAATTCATTCCCAATTAAGCATATAAATCATTTATTTTCTGCAAATAGATGTATTACAAATTATGTCGTATTGATTCGATTCTGTTAGCAATTTCACATTTAAACCTAATATAGGAGACTATTATAAAGTTAGGCTGTATTGACTTAATTACATCACCAATCCAGTCTGTCATTTTATATCATGACATTGAATTATAATTATAATTGCTCAATTCTGATTATACATAATGTAATAATAGTAACGTAATATCTTGCAATATAATAATAATAATAATAATAATAATATAGTAATAATATTTAACATAATATTCGAATTTCATAAATTTTATATACTGATAGTGATAATTAGGAATAATGATTAATGACAGATTCATATTAAATTGCAGATTATAAGTCGTACGTGCAATCTGTTTCCTGCCAGAAAGACTTTAGCCCATTTCTAAACTTTTCTCACGAATGACAAATTAAGTCATAATTCTTGTCCAGATGAATAACCATGGAAAATCCGGAAACAACTCTCATAGTGGTTGATAAGTATCACTCCTGACAGCAACGAAAAACGAACGCAGTGTCCATGAAATAAGCTACTTAATTGCAACGCATTCTGACATTAAGAAAAGCTGTGTCCACATTCACGATCTCTCTCACTCGATTCGTTGCGACCAGTCTTCTAACCGGAAGGAACGGTTTCTCGTTACTTCCTTCTAGACACGAGTAATCAAACTGCAAAGAAAGTGATCGGACAAGCTGTGCACGAGCGATCGATTTTACTTAGAAAGATTTCTGCAGTCTTTACCCATGAATAAATCGACAATCCTATTAATAATACAGTTTAACTCCTTGATTTTATGATCTAGAAAATAATTTATTTTCGTGAATTAGTCGTATTTATTACATTGGATACGTCTCCTAAGTGTCGTAAATTTCAGTGGCAACTGTCTTTTTAAGTTTTTAGATTTCACTTGGGTATATACTGTGGATCTAAAATTCATCAAATACACTCAGTATATTAAATTGCCAATAATAACAATTTAGTTTTGCTCTAGATAACATGAAATATTTCATTGGGTATTTACCTATGTAGTATTTAATAGTAATAACTAGAGATTATTCTGATACGTTCAAAGTTAGCTACGTTGGATTTTCCTTTGTCAATGTAAGAAAATTTTGGGAAATTCCATAACAGAGGCAATGCTATTTTTCCACTTATAGTATTTATACCTATTACAGCAAATATTCCTGAATATTTGACAAAAATTGAGAGCTAGAATTCCCTTCTGTTATCGACTCTGTTATTTAAAATTATTTTAGATATGCATTTTCTATTGTCTATTTGTCCAAGAGTTTTCTATCGCCTGTGGATTATTTCAATTCATTTTCCATTATCTGCTATCTGAAAATGTAATATTATATATTGTATTATATAATATAATATTATAATATTATACATTAGATATTATATAAATATGTTATGTAAGGATTATTTTAATCCACTTACAAAACTGTCAAAAATTTCCATTTTTCCATCAATCTACTCTGACCTATACTCTGTCTGTGACCCCTCGCGTATCAGTCCAAACTTTCATCACGGGTAACAATTATTCACGTTTAAAACCTGCACGCACGTCGGAGTAAAAGTGGCAGAATTTCTCGTACGCAAACTGTATCACGTTTCCCGCTAAATTTCACCCAGATATCCCCTCGAAGCGTCTAAACAGCCGTGGATCAAGCGAGCAACGCCGTGAATCGCTTTTAAAGTTTCGCCCGTGCAACGACGCAACAACTTTCCATCGCTTCCTGCTATTCAAGCATATTTAAGATGAGAAGAAAGTACACCGTCTCTCGATACGTAGCGTAACGATCTTCCTCTCGGCGTCCTCTCGGCGAACCTGGGATCCCATCTTCGCGTGATTGCTTTTCGCAATCGTCTCGTTCGTCGTTCTCTCCCGTTTCGCTCGTAAGAGACACCGTGAAACCTGTTGCCCTTTACTTCTGTTCATCTTTCTAATTTCTTGAAAACGCTCAGGCTACCAGCCGGCATTTGCAACTTGCGACCAGCACTGAGTAGACTTTTAAATTAATTATTCTACTATCCTTACAATCGAAAGTAAAGCCGATTTTATATTGTAGAAGATAAAGTAAGTTAAAGTGATAATCGTTTAGCTTACAATTAGATATAAGGCATCTTTTGCTAGAATAGAAACAAAATGGTGTAAAGAAACGCTTTACAATGCTATATAGGACGACAGAGTAGAATTCAATCGTATACCTATATAAACAGGTAATTAATTTTAGGAAAAAACAGAATATTGAAAATAAATTAAAATATGAAAATCGCATTTGTGAGGAGTTCTAAAGAAGTCAGAATGTTGGAAATTAACGCTTTTCTTTTGTAATAATAATTTGCATTTTAATACTTATCAGGCTTGCTGAAGATTTCTAAATGTTAGACATGTTATTGAATAATGCATTAATTATTCTGAATAGAAAAATAACATGTCTGTTGCGCAACATAGCACATTAGAGCCTTTAGTACCATGACTCGTATATGCAGATAATGCTTCAATTTTTTCGGAACTTTAATTTATCTTTTATTACCTTAATCGTATAAAGAGAAGACACCATTCCTCTCCATTCGATGAATGAACACGATATTCGTTAATTTTTCACGCAGAAATTTATTCCCGAAATCTATTCTCGATCTGCAACTACATCCAGGATCGATTTATAATAATTATTTATAAACGACCAATTTTTTGTATCCTTTCTGTCTGCCACGATCGACGTCACAGATTACAAGATATAGCTTCGACAATGGCCATTCTTCTTTTCTGATAAATGAATACGTGTTTTTAATTAACTGTTCGCGAGACGTACAAAAAATTCGTTTCGCAATAATTTGCGAATCATTCCCCGTTTGCTTCAGCGAATATACACGATTTCCAGGAATCAATAACCAAAGTTTGGTGAAATCAACATAACTGGATCTAGCCAGACAAAAAGATTCTCATATTTCACGTGTTCCTTCCAAATTTACGTTTACTAAAACCTCGGTAAAAATTATGTCTTCTATTTAAACGATATTCCTTCATATTTCGTTGAAATTACCGCGTACCGAGTATCAGGAAAATATAGCTCAAATTTAGGCTACTAAAAATGGGAAATATAACGAGGTAGCTTCCTTCAAAATTTTTAAGTATTGCAGAAATGTGTTTGATTTTAAAATTATAGAAATATTTTACTTTAAGGACTTAGTAAAAGATTAATATACTCGATTAACACTGAATCTACTACGGTTTAAATAGCCATTTTTATTTTGAATTAAAAATTCATAATTTAATGTTATCGCTTTGGTTACTTGTCTTCGTAATTTTCTTTTAATATAATTATATAAAATCAGTTATCCAATATTTCGCCTTAGTCCATTTACTTTGAAATTCTTCTGCTTTCGTTTCTTCATCCGCCATTTGACCGATCGTGATAGGTTTAGTGTGAATATACAAGTTGATCGTCACTAAGGAGAAAATGGCACGTAATTTCGCGTTTCGTAAATTAACCTTTCGTTCCTGTTATACAAACGCACACAATGTAGCTCTCATCTGACCCCAAAAGTCCACGATGATCTCGAAATATTAGTCTAATTATCCTTTCACTGGCGTGAAGCTCTAGATCTACCTTGATGATCTATACGAGAACCTGACCTTTCAGTCTCAAAAAGGAAAAAAATGGACGCTGTTGAAAGGGGCACTTGTTCTTCTCAAATCCTCGAAAAATTACGTCAGAATCGTTCGACAACGAATCTCGAAGAAGAATCTTCGATGATAAAAACGTTCCATTTTATTGGGCTGAAATAAAGAACCAGAATCTTCTCATTGACATCTACGAGTGACAAAGAATTGACATTCGGTGGACGATTTTTATGTTAAGTAGTCGAGATGTTCACAGGTCTAGAATGCATCGATTCGGTGATGGATCGTGTAAATCGGTGGCACGCAATTCGAATTCACAGTGGTCATTACGAACTGACTTCGATGTTTGGTTTATTTTTATATTTTCCTTATTTTGCCTCTTGTCTGGTTTTTGCGAAGCAAAGAACGGAATGGCCGATGAAACTTCGAAATATCGATGATACCGATGGACTTAGGCACGGTTTAATGATCAAAGGAGTTAGGAGGTCTTGTCATCGAATTCTTGCACGTGGCATCGTGCCAGTCGATCTTTACAATACCATCTCACATTTTATTATGCGATCAACGTTTTATTTACGCGATTTGCATTTCACTTCACGTGTAGATTGAATAAAAAAATTACAGAACGTGGCAGATTCTGTTATATTTTTCGTAGTAGGTATACCCATATTTGGTCAGACTTGTCTTGCCGAATTTTATATTTTCAGTGAATATTATATTTTCTTGATGCTTCAAGTATCGAATAGGAAAGTAGATAGTTGTAGGAATTGTAGAAATGATACTTCATGTTACTTCATAAATTATAATTTTACCAAAATCGTATATTAGGTACTTTACAGAACTGTTTCATTGGATACTTCAGATAAGGAAAAGTAGGAGAAGAAGTTTGTGATTTATATCTATAGTAACTTATATCTTATTATAATAATTAACATTCCTTACATCTATTTTAACATACATTTTGATACTATAGCTATATTCTAATATCTATCTTAGAATTACGAATAGAAATACAAATTTCTTCAACTTTGTGTGTAGCTTTTTGCTTGGTATCGTTTCCCAAAAATTATTCTTTGGAAAATGATACATTATTTATTTATTATATCATGATTATTCATTGGGATACATTGATTGTATGTAACGACGATATATACATATAAAAAATAATATGTAGTACAATTAATTATATTATTATAAAATTAATAGGAGATGTGCGATAATTTAGTGCAATTAGTACGAAAATTAATAATAATAAATTTAGTGTAATTAAGTGTAATAATTTATAAACCGTTTTAATAATGCTCATAGAAGTTTGTGCAGTATGAATTAAAACCATTATTCATTATCGAGATTATGTTGATATTAACTTCGTGCAATTTTGACATTTGTGGAAGTAACAATAGAAATGTAAATATGTAGTATCGCTAGGAAAATCATGCAATAATCTTCATTAACGCCGACCATGTGAATGACTTTCCATCCTAGACAGAGTTTACGGATTGAAAACGAGTAATGAATGTTTCCCAATGAAATTGCGTGTACACAACGATGTACACAAATTTTAAACTCAACTATGAATTTACTTAATCGTTAAGAAACTACATACTTCGTTAAATTCTTTACATAAATGTATTTACTTCGGTTATCTCGATCAATTAGGTTTAATTGCGTTTCGACATGCATCTTCCATTTATTGCTATCTGAATCAATTAAAACAAATATTTCCGGAATCCAATACGAACGAGTAATTTTTTTTCAAAATTATAATGAATATTATTTCTCAAAATATACATTCCTCGCGATTGATAATGAACATTACACGAAACAATTTAAAAACGAGGTTACACGAAATTATATGGAATAAAACAGCATAAATGCAAAGATCGAGAAATGAAAGTAAATAAATATTTAAGCAAAAGTAAAGAAATTATAGCAACTAACCGAAGTAAGTCTAAAGTAACAAAGATAGAGCATAGGGATAATAAAATTAAATATTGCATTTCTTTCGTCGCAAAAATATTCAATTCCAAACTAATTTCTAAGTAATCCAACACCTTTACACCATAGTGTAAATTTCAGTCGCACGGTTCCTGTGACTGCCGCGCGAAAGACAGCTTTTGTCTCCATGAAGGTCGAACATATTGCTCTCCGGTGAGTGTATAGAAACGCTGCTTCCTATTAGAACAATAGCTGCTTTACTTTTGTCACTTCCCATGGATTTCACCTCCATGTCTACGGAATTTCCACTCTCATATGAAATAACACTTCGATTCATAAAATAGATCTATTTACGAATCTACCATGATAGAAATAATTTTGAGAATATTAAGAAAGAACTACTTAAAGCTATATGGCCATGTGGCTCGTAAAGTAATTTGACATCAGTAATAATATATTTATTTATTTATCTTAATTTCTTCCTTCGAGTACTACTATGCATTTCCTGTATAATTAAAAAATTTCATACAGTCTTATTGGTGGTAAATAATAATTATGACTGAGATTGAAAGCACTTTCGAGAATCTCTTTCAAACTAGCGTCCCTCTAGCGGCGAGTGTAGGAGGTCACGCCAGTATGACAGTAATGGCCGACATCACGTGTCTACTCGTTCGTAACCTGAAAACTGTCGCAAAGTGCTTTCATCCGAGTGACCCGTAAATTAAGAGATATTTCCTTCGTAATCGCGAGAAATAATAGCAACACTTTCACTCGTATCTTGTAAACTTTTTGACTGGGAACGTGTCTGTCAGATTTTATCAGATTTCTAGACAGGTTTAATTGTTCACGTAGAAAAGTAATTACTCGCCGTTACTGTTGTTTCGAAGGTTTCTGTGCTATTTCCCGTTACTTTTACGGTATTTCCGTCGACATTGCCATGCTAATTTCTCTATTTTAAGTATTTTTGTATTCCTTTTCGGTCTTGTGTATTATATTCTTTTCCCTGCCCTTATAATTTTAAAATACCTTTTAAGTATCCATACCATCATCGTCTTTCTTTTACATTTTTTCCTTTTTATGCGATTTCTGTGCTATTTTTGTTGCATTTTTTCACTTATAACAATATCTCCTATAAAAAGATTCGACGGCTTCAAATTGCCTAACATTCGAAACAGGTTTTCTGATACCCAGGTTAGGATTGAATAATAGGTTGCAATGATAATAGGTGTAATGGAATAGTACTCGTGTAGGATCTAATAAAAAAATACAAACCGCAATTTTTCCCTACTCACGACCATGTAAAGTATCGATCAACGCATAGCAAGTACATAATGCACGATCGTATCTTTAGAAAAGATCGTAGATCGCGACCCGAGTCATTGTGACTAACACGACACTGCTCCCTGTACATTACGTAATATTCGTAAGAGTAAGACAACTCAAGAACAAATAGAAAGCCGAGTAGTGGTAAACGTTCTACCCTTTTTCTCCTTTTTCGTCGTTGTTTTAGTTATAAAGCGATAAATGAAGCAAAAGGAACGTTGGTATTATCAATAATATATTGCGATCTCATGCAGTCTATCAAACAAATTATTGTTCATGTAAAATCTTATATTTGGTTAAAAAATAGTTTTGACCACGTTTATTACTACTTGGTATGTTTCATTGAATGTAAATGGAGTTTCCGGTTATTATAGTAAGCACATGGATTGAAACATGGTAATTCCGTTTTACCGTTCAGCCATTAAAATTTTCGCGTAACATTGATATACGAGTTTGATTATTCACCATGGAATTTTAATATACGTACATTTTCACCCGTGATAGAAAGCTCTTGCTTAATTTGCATTTTTAAACTCTCCTGTAAAATATAATCGGACTTTAATTAGGACAGAAGTAAAATCTCCTTTTCGAGAATGTTTCCGGGTTCAGAGCAATGTTATCAACAGTAAATTGATCGTTTAAACAGGTTACTTTATTGCTATGGTTATAAGAGCTGACGACTTAAAAAACTAACGAGAAAGTAATTATAAATTATTCGTCGGTTTTACAAGAATGTGTAAGATATAAAAATATTATCATTATAGTTCTTATATTAAAATTAAAATTTAATAACAGTTATACTACATTCAATTATATACTTTGATCATTTATTTAACAATCAGTATTCTGTTTTTATTTCTACACAGGTTTAAAATGTTTTACCGTGTCACGTATTTTCATTTGAATTTAAAATTAGAGTTTGGAGAGTATTATGGAATAGAAATATTAAATTCCGCAATTCACGTGAAAAAGTCACATAAGTAAGGAAATGCCTCGTTTTCTTTTCTCCTTTTTGTTTTCAATATACTACGGAATTCTTACGAAGAATGCATATAGAACGTGTTAATACATAGTACATAACCACTTTGTAATTTTAATCGCCTCTCCTTCTTTAAAATGCCAAAGCATTTGCAATAGCATCACTTCGCTATGAGATTAATTATATATGCATTTACGTTCCCGCAAGAATGCAATTTATAGTACAATAAAATTTTCTTCGTGACGTTTTACTTTTGGAGGAAATAAATTTTCCGGGAATGAATTAATTTCCATTTCAAAACACCATCTTCACAATTCATTCTATGTTCGTTTCATCTATTATCAACAGTACTGATTTATCGTACAAAATTTATCATTTACAACATTTATCTCTTCATCTCATTCGTCTCTAATAAAAATGAAAAAAGAAAAAAATATATAATAAAACATAGAATATTCTTATTATGTATGGTACTGAAAATTTGGAACATGTAGGAAGGTACCTTTGTATTAATTAGGATACAAAAATTTGTGAAAATTGATAAATGCTGTACCGCATGTCATTTATTGTGAGACATCCTTTATTCTCTTCCATCATATATCTACTGTTAACTAACTTCGTTAGTATTCGATAATTTCATAACCAAGCCTCTTAATTTCGTCAATTTCAATAACATTTTACGAGATCACTCGTAGAGCTCATCTAATTTTAACTATAAACCAAAATTAGTATTACGTATCTAACTTTTAAATAAGCATAGAGAAATAAGATCATACGTAACAAGCAGTGTCAGGATAAAATAAGAGAAACAAATACACATAAGTTAAATTGATATCGATTCTGTTGTATACCTTTCCATGTTTCTTTATTTTTCCATAAATATCCATAAATATCACGTATTTTCATTGCACATATCAAGTCACTATATCTAGCACCGGTTATTATAATAAAACCTTGTTTCCATCGAATTAATAACAAGCTGCTTTCCAATCTAACCTCCACTTTGTCAATCCAATCTCCCACCTCGTTTATTGGTCTGTCCTAATTCATCACAGATCATTCATTTTTGGACAGTGGCGACGCGGTACGGTCATCTTACCACTTAAAGTAATCTCGTCAGTGTTTCGCGGTTTTTACGATGCAACGATCGAAAGTCTCCGTTTTGACACGCGACGTGGGCGTTAATTCGATGCGATTCAACTTTCCTTCCGGGATCGTCGTCTGTCCTATTCGCGTTAAATATTGCGTCTCTCGTGTCTTTGTCCCGTTCGTGGGTTTAGTCGCAGGCATGCGTAAACCCATCGTACAGGTTAGTCGTTGTCTCTTGTCATTTCCTTTCTTCCTCTGTTCTCTCTTTTTTCTTTGTTTATTCTCTTTCCTCTTTCGCTCCTCTTTCTTCTTCGAGAGTGTTGCGCAGCGGGCGCGGCGAAAATGATGTAACTGCGCATAGATTTCTTCATCGCCGCTCGCGACTCGCGGTAATTACATTTCCACCGTGAGAGATATCAGTTTCTGGCCAGCGAGCAAATTGTTGCTGCTCGCTCGGCCCTCGTTAGCGCAATATTCTAACAACGATGTTGCATCGACCCGTGTATACGATATCATGCTGCTAGCGCTATCTCGAGCAGATCTTTAGAACAAAGTTAAACCAGTTTCGTTGACAGGTCTTGTTCTTGATTTAGAGAGAAAGATTTGATGAATTGTTTCAGCGATTATTTAATACGAAAAATTGTGGTTGCGTTTATGGTACTGCAATAATTGGCATTGGATTGAGGTTACAATTCGAAATGAATAGAATTTGATGTTTGGAATATCGTAAGATATTATACCATGTTTTAACACGCATAATTTAACACGCTGGGTTATTTTTGAAATAGGTTAGTTGGACTTTAATTTAATTTCTCTATGACATAAAGGCTTGATATGTGTTATTTTCATTTTGTAAATATAATATTAAGTATTATATTGAGTTTCATTTCAGCGAGTGCTTACAACTTTCGAAAGAAAATAATATGGTACAAAAATAATCCATTTATAGAATAGACTGATTTTGTAATTTGGAAGTACATAATGGAAGACAGAAGCATAAAATGTATATGGAAGGATGTTCTAAAAATTAAATTAGTAAGTTAATATATAAATCTGCAACATAAAATTATGGAAACAATTTTTTCTATTTGCCGTTAATGTTCGTAGATATAACGGTCAAACAGGCTCATTAATTGCAAGTCAGCTGAAAGATGGCAGCATGTGCAATAATTTTCCAGATGAAATTTCATTTCGAAAAACTTGTAAAATATATTAATACAACTTTATTGAATATTCCATAATTATTAATACAACTTATTAGTAGACAATTAAATATATAAAGTAGTAATTTTTAACTGTTCTAGAAACATGCATTAGGCACAAATTATATATTACAATACGTGGAATCGTATCACCAATCAATATCGTATGAATCATATTTTTTTTATGCTGCATCCTGATAATTCTTTTGATCCAAAGCTGAACTTCTGATAAAGCTGAGCTTATGATAAAATAATTTCATTTTCTTAAATAAAAAATTCATAAAAATGTTTATAACTCGGTATCAGAAAAGAATTCGTTACATAGACTTGATTGCTTATTACTCGATTGCTTTATTATGTAAATTCCACGTGTAATCTCGGCCAATCAAAAGAATTACAGCATATAATGCTCATTATACAAACAAAAAACTGACTTTGCTTTTATCTGTATCATTTTCAGTGAATCCCCTGGCAATTTATATGCTAATGGAATCCGTAATGTCAATCGAAAACCGTTCCCGTTTATTATTCGAAATATCCGTTCCTTGATAGCTTAAAATATAAACGTGTCATTTACATGAGATGTTTACATTTTTTCCTATCCAAAAATAATTTATAAATAGATAAGAACAAAAATATGCATAGTTAATAATAATTCAAATGATATAAGTACTAAAACAATATTTTAATTACATTATTATCGCATTTCAACACAATTAACATCAAAATGTTTGCAATAAAATATTCGCTTATTATTCTTGACAAAGAATCTGTCGATTCATTCATTCATAAAGGATTTTTCTTTTCGTGTTTCAGCGATGTGACGCAGCCCATCAGGAATATTTTCACGCAAAATGATTCGTGCCCTTGTCCTTCTGTGCATGGCCGTTCTACCTCTCGTACGATGCCACAAGGTAAGATCATGTCAAGTACCATCGGGATCGGCAAGGACGTCGTTATTCCGTGCAGACGCTTCCTTAAAACAAAGAACACGTGTAACATGGTCGTTGTCGGTGGAGTTGACTCGAAATGACAAGATATTCGCGGAATCAGACGACGTTAGTTGTAGATTCGACGCTGATTGCGAAGCAAATTCACGCTGTGTAAACACTGACTTCCGTTTGTTGCCACATTGGTGAGTAAAAAGAAGGTAATCGTGATCGTACGTCTTTTTGGTATTTTTATAACATTATTCAGGTAGATAAAGGAAAATAATATAAGGTACAAGGAGTATATAAGTACACACAGTTGCAGTAATCCATAGGGTATACTTACCTTATATCTCTGATTTCTCACATTCCTTGTAATTTTATTGTGTACCAAAAATCAGTATTAAAGATACTATTCTTTGGCCAAGGATTGACCACCCATTTCATGGAATAATAAATATGTGTTACAGTACTACAAACAAAGGAAACGTAACGTAAAAGAAAAATTTCTTATATTAAATATCACGTGAAAACGTATTCACAATATAATCGTACGATAAACTTTGTCCAGTGTACTACATAGACAGATAATAATAGAATAATAAATAATCCTTATCGATAACAAGCGAAGCGCAAAGGAAGCGTTAAGCATCGATGTGCCATCGATAACACTGACGATGACAAACGATATGAATCATTGGTGTTTCTGAAATCATCATTCCCGACTTCGATAAACATCGATGAACTTATTTTGCATTTAAAACCAGACGATCACGAAACACTTGCGCAAACAGTCTCAACTTATTCGTGAAATAGAGCATGAAATCTTTCATTTCTCAAAGGTTAATTCGCAAGCGATTGATTTTTATCAGTTTTCCCTTTGTTTAAGAATGATTTTAGAAACAGAAGTTTGGCAGATAATTAAACAGGCGAGCATATATTATGCAAACAACTTATGCGAATATCGCTTTTTCTTGATTTCGCACAATGGGAAATTAAAAGTAAGTCAAGTATCGTGAAAGAATGCGAGCAAGAGGATAATAAGGACAATGGCCACGATAAACGTCATCAGGAAAGTAACGTGGGAAGAGAAAGGAATAAATTGTACGCTGAACCCTGTAATCTAACAAGTCGCGTTTTCAATATCGTTCGAGTGCATCGTATCGCACAAGAGATGATTATTCTGACCCATTGATCAAGAAACGATTGAATTTTGTGCCTCAAGGACGAAAATGAAATTGCACGGTCATTGTCGCATTATGTTGGATGAGCCAGCGCAAATCCTTTTCCCTTGATCTTTTAAAGTATAATTAAAAATATGTGTTATGGAATTTTATAGTTCAAATTATATTAGAGAAAATGTGAAATTGATGGAATGGATGATGATTCATAACTTTTGCATAACGTTTGTTAATATTGGATATAATACATGAAAAGAGAAATATGATGATATAATAAAAATAAATATAGTAAAGGAATATAAGTTAATAATATAGATACAAAATATAATATATCACATAAAAATTTGCATTACAACCGCAAATTTAATTTAATAAAAACTAATACAAAAAATTGAAAAAATATTCTTTAAATATTATCTTGGATTTTAGGATATCAACCAGGAAAATATGTGGAGAAAATGAAAGAAAAACACCCATGTTCAGGTTGAAGTTTATCAGAACCACGAAGAAAGGGGAAGGTTGGTGTTATACGACGTTCGCAATTTCTAAGATAAAGCTTGGTACTCGTTCAGTTTGACAAAGATTGATTATATCAGTGGTTTACACGAAGCTTATCGTTCCATTAACATTTACTTAAAAGTATCAGACTCATACTATCATGTCCTAACTGGCAACGCATTTCCATATGTTCTCTTTCTTTGAAATACACGTATCTTCTTTAGAAAAAGTTTTCTGTCCTCGTTCATAGAATCAGTCGTGTCCTATTTAGACGCGGTTCGCTTAAAAAACGAGTCAGCAAATTGCTAAATGTATGTTGATATAGAAAACGACTGGTTAACACATGGCTGATTTATTGCTTTCACGGTAGCAAAGGAGCGTCATAAATCGTAACCCACGGAAGCACCTGTAGCACTTCCTATACAATTTACGAAATTAAAAGCATTATATATAGATTTTTTCCATACATCATTAAAATTAATAGACTTAGACGGAAACTTTTCATTCCGCATAGGCGAAACTTAACTTCAGTCTTCGAAATATTCTTACAAACGCCAAGGCTAACAACATCGACTTGGAACGTTCGAATAATTTTATTCATGAAAAATTTATAACTTTCAAATAACGTTACGTTAACTCAATATTTGAATTCTTGCTTATTACACATCAGTGGAAACATGCACGCGAGAGCTTAGAAGACAATGATCATTCTGTTGCAGGAGAAAGGGATCAATTGGTTGAAAATTATAATTCTTAGAGTATTCTTCACTAACAAATTAACTAAACATTTTGTCATCGTATTGACACTGAAAGCATCATCGACTCGACGACGTCTTAACGAATCAATGCCTGATCCAGGAAGTCAGTGATTCGACTCGGGTTTTGGACTCGACCAGGGAGAATAACCTACGATTCTTTCGACCGATCGTGAAGACAATTACGTTCTATCTACTAAGCGAAGGGATATGAGAGTTAAATAAGTTAAAACTAAGGTGCATGCATCCCATGATGTCAAAAAATGTTCAACGATGGAATATCTAAGCTAAAAGGAAATGTAAGAGAAAGGAGACAAGTTAGAAATTAATACGAAATAAATAAGAAAAAGAATATGAAATGAATGGAATAAATAACAAAAACAGAAAAATCGGAATTAGAGACTGCAAAGACAAAAGTCATTCCAAGAAAAAGAAAGAAATATATACATAACAAAAATATAGATATAATATATGGTACTGACCATTGACCACTGACCTTTGACCGTTGCCCACCCCCTTCATACCACCAACCAGGCCTATTAGGGCAATTTGTCGACTTTTTCATTTTTATTATAAATTTATGGTTTGAGCAATCTGTTATTAACAATTTTAGCTTATTATTGCTAATAAATTTGATCATCTTTTTGGAATATCAAGAGGTCTAGGAAAATTCATGAGTATAATTTCCAAAAACCTAGACAGCTCACAGGTATTAGTACTATCTGAGAAATTTCGAAGGTTCCATAGATATTGATAATGTTTAAGAATTTCTGAAGAATTTTAAGGAATTCCAAAGACTTCTAAAGACTCGTAAATATCAGGTTTACCAAGAATTTGTACCGCAAAATCGGGTCTGTATTCAAATCTCCTCAAACTATAATGCTGTTTCATAAAACGCAATATCCTAATTTGTTTCTCGAATTTCGTAATATCAGTATTACATTTACCGAAGTCGTGACCTTCCATGTCTCGTAAATCCTTCATATCAAATCTTATGATCACGAAAGTCCAGGTATTGAATCTTATGGTTGATTGTCTAGTTTTAAGAACTCTGAATGCTAAGAAATTTTATGGCTTTATGAGTTCTAAAGGTTTAAAGCTTCAAATTAATATCTCTCCATGCTTCTATACATCCATGACAGACACGTAGTCTGACGAATACGTCTAACGACTACTGTCCTTGGCTGAGTAACGCATTATCTGTAGTCTTCTGCGAATTTAAGACCGTTTCTAATTGATCCCACGATTTAAGAGACATCTTCATTGTATGACGTGAGTCTGACACCTTTATCATCCTGTTCTACGTGCTTGAGAAATTCTATATCGGATTTTTGCGCGTCTGGAATCGTCTTTATCACGCCGTACATATTCAACGTCATTCTTATCAATCTCTGCAAACCCAGGCTCGCTTGTACTATCAACTCACGTGGCATCTGTCTCATTACTGATTTATTTGTTATATCATTATCAAATCCTCCTTAATTCTGTCAATTTACCCTGATTGCTTCCACGATGCACCACCTGTTCTAGTGACTCAGCTTTTACTGTTATTGACTTCTCAGCGAGAAGTAATCCCTCGGCAAGATATCTTCAGCAAGATATCAGAACGTCCTCCCATAAATGCTCGATTTTCCTCTCGAGTTTCAACCAGTTTACCCTGTTCCTAACAGTTTCTAGGATGTCGTAAATTAGGCTGTCTTTTAAATCTTCTACGGTTGCAAGATTTACGATAGCCGGGGCAATAAAATTGATCAAAAACTTGGTTCCACGTGCCACGTTTCCCCGTGTTTCCCATATCTAGCATTTTTATCAAATGCACAGCACATGCCACCAGAATCGCTCCGACATCCGACGATCGTTAAATTTCTTGCACGACCGCGCCTTTCAAAATCACGTTTTGCAATGAAATGAGAAAAATCGAGCGTCAGAGGCTCGTTTATCCGGCGATCGGCCATGGTAAATGCAAGCTGCTTCATGACTCTGCAGCTGTGTTCGCCATTCAACAGGGAAATCGTTGCTTTGGGCCCGTAGTACGCATACAATTAGGAGAACGACACGGTGATACCGATCTTTTTCGAGTAAATCCGGTTCTTTAACTGCCAATGCTGTTGCTCTGCACGGTTCCACGATTCAGCGGACTGTCGTTAAAATCATGGGAATTTGTAACGAGACAAATTAAATGCCACCATTTGAGAAAACTATGAGCAATTAAGTCACGACCACGCTCGATTTTCCTTGAGTCGAAAAAGGGAATGTTTGGCTGCCGGAGTACCTGTGAATCGGGATGTTAACACGCTCGGAGTCGGTAATTTCAAGGGAAATTCCGAAGTAGAAGGATAAGGAGTACTGCTATTAAGATTACCATAAGAGTTAGAAATTTTATATCTCTAAATGTGAAAATTTGATATATTGCTTCGAAGACTCTTTTCTTTAAAATAACGCACTTTGTACCGCTTATTGGTATTACTTGCAATAAATCTGAGAAACTTTTCTGTCGTCAGACTTGTCGATAATTGATCTTCCTGACATCGTTTAGTCATGGCAAAGTATGCTAATATGTCAATGGTTGTTAATGTGTTAATATGTTTCTCGAAAGGACTTTGCAGTATTAGCTGTAGGAATATTGAAACGTTGCAATGGAAGATTGATTCTATTTAAAACTAAGTTAGTATCGCGATATTAAATTCTCAACAGAAATTTACAAAATATTAAATACCGCGATATTTAAAAATTTTAATAATAGAAGAATGGAAATATAGTAGGAGGTTCGTCTTTGTGGTATCAGAAGATACTCCTTTTCAATGTCAGGAAAATTTCAATTCTTAAAAGAATCATAGATTACTGTGTTAGTTACGAGTTACATGAAATCAAAATTTTCACAAAACGAATAAAATCCCAAACACAAATAATTCTTCCACAAAGTTCTTCATCATAGGCCATCGACAAACTTAACACCAGAGCTATCAAAATGACTTTGTTTTAGATATTTTATTTGCACAGTTTCCGGGAATATGTAAATCACTTTTGACAAAATATAATCAGTTAGTTATTCATCTTCCTCGTACTGCTCCAATTATCTTCATTTGTGTACAATATATGTAGGTACTGATTATAGGTTGGTAGTTCTAGTGTTAAGGATCTCAGAGTGCTTCGTTTAATCAATTTCCAATTTAAGACTCTCTCTATTAAATATTTTTGCACTCGTTCGGTTATTCCAACTTAATTACACGTTTACCATCGATTCTATTAACCGTTGTCGAGATCATGATCCTCATCTTAAGTTCAACGACCTGCGTATAGTCAGAAGTTGCGGGCCATCTATGGAATTCTATGGAGGCGATTCAGAGAGCGCGATTATGTTCCAGGAAAGGTGCAATTAGATTAAAGAGTAATGGTACCATTTTTGCATTCGGACCGGTAATGATCGCAAATAGGACAGCGCACGCGATCGAATTTCCTAACGTAATGAGTGAAAGTGATCGACCTTAGGAGCCGTGAGGCAGCGTGATAGTTAATTGCAGCTCGATTTCTGTGACACGGTGTACGTAGCTAGGTGCTCTTAAATGGTAGAAGCAGACCTTGGACCGGGATTGGAAAAGCTTTTAAATGCACAAGCATCGATTAACGTGCTCGAACTGTACCGGGTGTATGTACCTCGACTACCGTTGATCATTGTCCTCGCTAACGCTGCCAATTAGCCATGCACTTGGCAGGCGACAAAGCAGCTTGTAATGAAACTGTTCTAGCGCGATTTGCTAATGCGTGCAATTGCAGTGAGAACGGGAAAAAGGGGCGTCGCTTGGTCGTCTTATGGAAATAATTAACCTTTATAAGGAACGATGACGCCAGGTGTGATTGTCTCGAAGTGACGCAAAGATGTGCTTGATTTCTCGGTGAAAAGGAAATGGGCGGATTTAACCTCGAAATGGAAATTTCAATTCGAAATTGAAATAAAGAAATATGACACTTGGAAATTTTTTAATCAAAGGATTATAGAATTTTTAATCCTAGGAATTCAAGAATTTGTGAATAAAAATTTTAGAAATTGGAAAATTGGAAAATTCCTAGATCTAATAATCGAAAAACTTTTTGAATTAGAAAATCGAAGATTCGCAAATAAAAATTCGAAAATTCCTAAATTAAGAGAGACATATAGATATTGAAAAAAATTGAGAAATTGAAAAATTTGAAAATTTAAATTTTAAATACTCCAATAATCTACTATTGTATTATCCCAATATCCCCCTATTTTAGTACCTAATTTTAGTGTAATAAAATCCTATCTAATTCCACTTTGTGACAATTTGCTACTAAATTGTTGCTGTAAAATTTTATAATTGTCTTGTACAGAAGCTGCCATCGATGCTCCAGAAATTAAATTTGTTAATTTCATCGAAAATATGAAAGTCACATACTTAAAGCCACCCTAAGGCATAAATTGGGAGTAGCATTTCATTATAATTAAATGTAAAATATCGGGGAGGTAATTACAGTAATTGATGTGGAAGTTTGCATAGTTTAAAACCCGCTGGTAATAAAAGATCGAAAGTGACGGATTATTTTTGTTTTCTCGCGTTATTATTACGCGTTATAGTTCCCACGATACTACCACGATTGCTTTTCCTCCGATATTTCAACATGCCGCACTTGGCCGGGAACAATAGTCGACGTGAAAATATCCCAATAACTCGAAGAAAGCGAAGTTAGTAGCATCGAATCGACGCCCATCGCGAAATTTGGAAAATTACATAATGACTGATAATAAGAAAATTACTTTGACCAGCAGACAACACTATAGATTGCAAAATGACATTTCCGCGTTCAATATATAATTCTCTGAATGGTAACTTGCAGCTGAGCAAACGAATATTTGTTACATACTCTGTATCTCCTAAATGTAACCAAGCTTACATTAATCTTAATTATTTTGACGATTAACTTATATTATTTATATATTATAATTTTCCACTGTTTTCTATCATTTTCTATTATTTCCTATTATTACCTATACCACCTAGTTAAACATGTACAAATATACAAAAGTTGGACGAAAAAATATTTAACAAAGAAAGGAAAAAAGTAATCCCATTTTACATCTATTTTAAAATTTCTTCAAGTATAATTTTAATCGTTCGATTTTAATTTTTCATCCATCTATATGTGCATGAAAATGACTATAGCATTTCAAAAAAATTCCTATTTTAATCTGTGAATCTTCGCGATTAAAATTCTTCGAGCAGCTGTACACATCGATCCTTTAATTAACCTTTCATCGCGAGAATATCCACGTGTTTTCCTCTCACGCACGGGAACATCTCATGAGGATGAAGTATGAAGTGCAAAACATATGCTTACGATGATTTTTTTGTCTGTTGCAGATCCACGAACACATGACAAGGGAAGAGATGTTATCGGTGTTTCACACGGGACACGAGTCTGGTAATCACAGAGAAAAGAAAGAAAAAGAAACAGAAATATGACCAGCTGACAGTAGACAGCTTCCTCTTCAGTCGATTTAAAAATCCATTCGTGTTCATTGCACGCTGATAGCCTTGCAACTAAACGGAATCCATTAAAACCAATTTATTTGCTATTGTACCCCGTCATTAATTCCGCCACGATGAAAATTGCGGAACCGAAACGTTATCGCGTGGACAGAAATTATACTCTGTTATTTTATTTCGAAGAAATGGTATTATTTCATAGTTCGTGGTGATAGGTCCCATAATAGGATTCGTTTTCACTGGGAAAAAGGAGGGAAAAAGTGGATCTCTTTGTTTTCCACTCTCTATGCACTTTAAAATACACGACGGTAATCATTCAACGCTGTTCGCATTCCTTTCGTTTCGCGATTGAAAAGAAAGAAATTTACCACCGATTGTTTCGTGGAATCATTTGAATTATCTTTAGGTTACCGGTTTCTTGCGAACGAAGCCGAGTGAACTGCATTACGATTCGCGATACTCCTTGCTTTTAAAGTAGATGCAAATAGACGTACGTAATACTCTCTACTAATGATGTAAGTTAATTACCAGACGCGATTAGAGTTGTGAAAGTATCGAAACTGATCGTTTAGGTTGTTGTTTTTGTACCTGTTGCGAGCCTGAAGTTGATCTTTCGAAAGGAATGTGTTTAGATTTTTAATAAACGTGTTTTGTCGTTTTATCCGATAACGGTGTAATATTTCTTATATTTCTTGCATCTTTCGAGTGATATTTTATTATTATTAATCCAAGATTCGCGAAATTTAAATTGTCAATTTTATCGGAAAGTAGAAATTCTAATTATTCGAATTAAAAATTGAACGAGGTATATATATGATTTTTAGAAAGGGTGACGAATTATCATAAAGATTTTTATTTTATAGAATTTTTTATTCGAGAAATATTAATTATACAGGTGCTAATAGCAAGTGCTGTAATTGATAGTGTTAATTAATATCGTAATCAAACTAATACTTATTGTTAAACTTCCAGACTGGAAAACTTTACATTAACTCAGGAATTTAATTGAAAATATAATTTAGTATATATATCTTATAACTTCCTCGATATTAATTATATAAATTCTAATAGCAAAAACTCCAATTAATCTTGTTATATCGTATTACTAAAATTATACTTTAGGATTATTATTCATGCTCGAAAAGCTTACGTTAGTTCAGGAATTTATTTCAAAATGTAATTTCTGTTAATATCTTCCTCGATATTATTTGGACCCTAAATTAATCGTGTTATGGTGTTTTAAAGTAATACATCGTGATTATTATTCATAGAAAATACTACTCATTGCCTGTCAAATTTATTCGAAAATTCAGAAAGTTCTTTTCTACTACATCTGTTTAGCACCAATCTAATATTATTGAATACTAAACTTTGTTAGAGCAGACTCTGTCAGAGTATGAAAGAGACAGAGAATGGCCGATAAAGAAGACGGTTCGCGTTTAAATTCTAGTACCAACGTACGAGGTTGTGCCTGTGTTGCATTCGGTGCACAAGAGGAGTACAGAGAAGCCGGAGATACACCTGAAGGCCTTCGGGAAGGACATCAGTCTGTCGTTGAAATTGACAGAGGGGTTGTTGACAGCCAACCACTTGCCTATGTGGACTGTCACGAAGAATTCGTCGCAACCTGATGGCCTCCGCTATGAGAAGGTGACGGATGTAAGTTTCCAACATATCTTTATAAATACCTTTCATCCTTCCTCATTTTTCTTTCATTTTTCGATGAATTTTTATTCTTGCTTATCGCTTATCGTGATGTTTCAGGTAAACGTCAGTTCAGATTTTCTTCAATTAATTACAGCACACAACTATACTCGAGATTAAATTTCCGTCATGAAAAGGAGAATATATATGATATAAAGTATCAAAAATTTCTTGATACTACTATTCAATTTTCGAAATTTCACGAATTCTTATTTTAATTTCCCATTCTTCCAAGACCAACAGTTCTGAAATTAATTCATGAATTTTTTATATATTTTTTTTCTCCATTTAACTTATTATCATTTTATTATTTTATCATACTACTCGACACCTCGTTCGATGAGACATGTAGAAGCAAAAACGAGACTCTTCACAGTGACGCGACTCCGACACAAGAGTTTGCATTATTCCTTTAAATGGTCGAAATCGCATAAAATCGCCTACATATGGCCAGCTGCGATCACGTTGTAATTGTTCTTTCCGTTTCAGGCCGACATAGATATCGGTGACATCTATCAAGACACGACGAACATGGCGTCCATTCTGCTGCAGCGGGACGCGAATGGGAAAGTGCTCGTTGTAAGAGGCCATTCTTTCTTAATGTACCTTTCGACATTCTCGCCATTATTGCGGCTCGTCTTTCGTCAACCGTCGAGGCTCAGTTTGGGATAGTATCATATTAGAAGCTTATAATTATCGTGATTCATTGGGACAATTAGCTACACCGCGATTAGGGAGGTCATTCCTTGTTCTTGCTACGTTTGGCAATTCTTGGAACAAGAGGGTGGAAATTTCACATCGAGATTAGACAAAATTTTATTACAAAATGTTAGGAATCATTTTATGCAGTGAATAGTAGTTAATACGAATTCGATGGTTTGACGAAAGACGAGTAAACAATGGTGATGGGAAATTGTGAGTAGAAGATAATTTTAGGGATAAGTAGAAATGGGCATATTAGAGATACTATTTTAGTATGCTGTTAGTTCTATGTTGACTGTAAAAATTGAATTAATTTTGTGGCTCATCATATTGATATACTGGTCTATTGGTACTAGAGAAGCTTGGTTTGATTACAACAGTTTGTTTAAAATAAGCACAATGCCTTATAGAAAGTTAGCGATTCGTATCAATAAATGTGTATTCATGGAAGGTCTTTTATACTTCTAGTTTAGAACTATTTATATTTTGACTGCCTTACATATACTAGAGATGAAAAATACAAAATTGTCAGGGGTACTTGGACTGAATTCATAGTCAGAAAATTTCATATTCTAATTTCTAAACATAGCTTAATATCCTCGGGTCTTCTTCATCCATGTAGACTCTATAAAACATTCTTATAAAATAAGATAAATAAATAGAAAATATTTCTTTTCATCAGATACAAATCAGGAATTACCTGCATCTCAAAAACATCTCTATAAATATGAATATAGCCGACAGTAACTGATATGGTTATGCGTAAACAAAACCAGTAAAAGCTGGTCAAACTGCAGGAAGAAGTTGCACAAAATGACGTCTCGTGATCGTTTTGACATTTCCATTTTGAGCACCATCAATCGTGCAAAGCGCATTGCGAGGATTCCGCTTGAGCAAAGCCAAGGAAAAAAGCAATAAAATTCTCCATATCGGTTCCACCTTTCAGAATAGTGGCCAACTCGAGGCAGAAGGCAGCTGTTCTCAATGATTGCGCGTCCAACCAACCGAGACTTAATTTCACTTAGGAAGTTCGATCTCTCATGAAGCCGTAAAGAAAACCTCGAGGCCGAGCTATTGCCAAAGCTGTTACTTACCCATCGAATTGCTCAAAATCCGTTGACAGAAGCATGAATTACGAGTGAAGGGATATTTCCATCTAAGGATCGACTTACACTACTGGAGTTTAGCTTCTAATCAGATTTTATTGAAGATTCTCCCTTTGGGAAAGATCTGTGTACTCTGTGAGCTTTACGTTGTTTTATTTGTCACATTGTACATTGAGAAGCCAAGACTTAGAGTTGAGGAAGATATATTTTAAACGAGTATAGATAATACGAATTAAGTTCTGAAAGAGTCTACTGTAGAAGTATACAGGTGTGCATTAGGTAGTGGATCAAATATATATGCTCTGTTATGTCAGATTTTCTGAAAATTAAGGTGTGAGGTTGGAAAAAAAAATAATTTAAGGAACTATGAGTAATATGTATTAATTTTTGGTAGATTCATCAATGAGAATCCTTGGTGTACTTTGGAGATTATAGCTAGCTTCAGAGATTTAGGGATTATTTGCTCTTTCATTAGGTTCACCATAACTTAAAATTTAGAGATGAAAAAGATAACGTAGAGGTGTATAATTAATATGATTTATCTCGTAGTAGATTCTTTCATGAAAATAACCTGGTATGTTTTACAGAGTATAGACAGCTGAACATGACAACATGTTTGCTCTGACACGTCATGTTTTCGTGAAACGAAGATTCGAAGTTGGGAAAAAAGTAACTGGTGTTTTTTGACTCTTTTCTATGGTAAAAAGTAGGTGCTTTTCATAGAATTTAGCATACTCGTGCTATTTCTAAAGTCAATATTTTTCTGTCAGTCGTATCTCTGCTTCTCCAAAACATTTTACTCTGTGTAAAACACATTTTATTTTATGCTTCATATATTATACCATTCACTTATTGTATTATGCTAATACACCTTATATTATTTAAATATTAGCTAATAAGTGTCACTGTTGGCTATCTCGAGGAAAACTAAACGTGTCAGTTAACGAAGCGAAATTGCTACGCATTTGTGGCTTTTATCACAGAAACTGTGCGCGTTACGAGCCATAAATCATTCAACAGGCAAATTGTCGGTGAATTTATGTTCTCGTGTTCTTCGTGTCGCGAACAATTAGAAATTCTCTTTAAACTTGACTCCGGCTATTGTTACGATGATTGAAACCGTAATTGGAGGAAAAGCAATTTAATTAGTAAATTCATTTGTAAATTGGAAAAATTTAGAGTGGTAACCAATAAAATGCTTGTTAATTATATAACAGCGTGAAAGAAATAAATTGCCTTAATAAATTTATATCTTCCAGTGGAACCGATTAGATCTCGTTTGACAGTGATCGCGAAAGATGCAATTAATAAATTCGCACGTAGAAACATTATAAACTCATTATCATTCGCAGGAACGTTTATGAATAATGGTTCGTTAGTATATAATTATAAAAAAAATGGAATCAATTATTTTGTTAATTCTTCAATTGCGATCCTAGATTCCATTATTTTACCTTGTAATGATAGATTTCTTTAATATAGGTTTTTCGTAATAATCTAATCGAGACATTATACGATTAATAATAATTCGCATGTAAAAAATTAATTTGCAAACTGGGTTTCTAGGAAGAGTGAATTTTGAAATATGAGATCTCTGTGAATAGTCAGTATGGCATATTTTTTATTTCTTATAAGAATTTATGACGAATTTAGGTCTACATATACGAAGACAAATTTTCATATATTTTTCAAGTAAAATGTCAACAAATAAATTTTCAGTTTCAAATATAAGGTATAGATAACGATATATTAATGTATATAATCTCAACGAGATAAATAATAATTTAAGATAATTATATAATTAATTGCAGAAAAACAACTGATCATGTTGCAGATTTTCTATGTTAAAAATAACATGTCACGTTTGCGAATGGAATCTTAATTCTTTCGTTACGATAACACCTTGGCACATCGGTTGCACGCTACTCGGCAATTCATTAAGAATTCAAACATAAAATTAACATTCCCTGTACCACCAGAATATCCTTCATGCAGTGCAAATTTCGCTGCTTATAGTTTTTTTTATTACAACCATGCATCAAAAATCAGTTGAAAGGACGTCGTCCTTGGCAACGATCGGTTAATCGCTGCGTGGGATGAAGCATGTTCTGCAATGTACGAAAGAAGTGCGAACAAACTTTTGAAAACCGATTTCGACATATGGCGAAGCACGTACAGTATGAGAAAAGGCTGTCAGACCTTAAAAAAAATGATTACAACAATACGTGCCATGAAACTGTCCTAACGATCTACACTCGTGTCTGTCATTGAATATTTAGTGGATTTAAAGTAAAAATAAATCGATGATATAATTAGGAAACGAAGCTAATGCTAATTATTTGCATCATATAGAGAATTAAATTACACTTTTAATAAGGACTTATCTTGAGAAATTATAATAAATTATAATAAATTTAGAATGTGATATATAGACAGAAGTTTATCGATATACAAGATGACTCTTGTACCAGTCATCGGGAAATTTAATTTTTGTTGACTCGACAGCAAGATTTTTCAGTTTGAAAATTTATTGATCATTTCGAATGGAGAACTAATTACCATAACTGAAACATCCAAAATATATCTTTCTTTTGGCAGACGTGTCATTTTTCCTCAAAAATATTTCAACTATTAACCTCTCTGTCGTCCAGTTATCAGAACCAACTCAAAAATTATGGCACCCCATACCTGGATCATGCTGTATATTAACCCTTTTGCTGCTAGGAATATATATACAGAGTATTTTCTTCGACTTGGCCATAAATCAATTTAAAGGTCAAATTAATATTTTCGCATATAATTGTTATAAATTATAATTTATAAATTCATAAAATTCACGTGTTTAATAATTCCAGTCCAATTAAAAGATCTAATAATAATCAATTTCAAATAAATTCGTGATAACACATAGTCACACCTTTGTTCCCACACACATAACATTATTCCTCGATTAATTACATTAAATACTAAAATCCTTAAATAACAATATACATACACTTTCCAATCATACATTAAAAATCTTCGTGTCCACAATTTTGTCCGTACAAAACTGTTTCTTACCTGTTTCGTATTTACCAAAAATACATGCAGTTCTTACCACAGCGAAAGGGTTAACCATCGATGATGCCAGTGTTAACGGTCGTAAAAGTGCGACACGAGAAGAAATTCCAAAGACAACAAATAACCACAGTCCCGCGTTACATAATGTCGTAAAAGCGTTGTTCTATATGACCCCATGTGTCCTGACCTTTCGCTTTCACTCTCCCTCCCTCGGTCTGACCAATGCACCTCTCTCGAATCGAACATGCTGATCGTACCCGGATCGGAGGTATCGGCGATCCAACGACCGACTTGGACTGATCCGACCATAGTAAACCATAGTAACCTCTGCTCTATCTCGAGTCTACGTCATCTGCATGATAGCATATCTCGTTTTCATTCGTCCGCCGATGCACGTTGGATAAAATTACTCGCGTTGCGATAATTACACGCGATCCAGGCGGAAGTTGTTAACCATCGAATGGAGACCTGACGTGGAAGGCATGCACGATTACGCTGTTAACCGATTATAGTTCGTCAACTTGTTAAGCAGGTGGTTAACGTGCTATTGCGACCGGAAATGTTAAATGAGAAACGTCAGTTTGTTTAATTAGGGAGGTTGTTTATTTTCCACGTCGGTGGAAACGTTTATTCTCTTGGGCGTGAATCGAATGGCGCGGGTGAAGGTTCGAGGAGACAGGATACTTAGAGAATTTTAAAGGATTTTAGACATGTAGGACGAGGTTTGGAAATTCGAAAGTTTAAGATCTCCATGAATACACAAGGATGAGGTATATTAACGTAGAGTAAACTCGAGGAAACTATAGGAAACGTAATGCATAAATTTCTGAGATGCATACCCTTGCATTTTCTTGAAATTCAGATTAATCTATAAATTCGTACACAATTACAGCGATAATAAATCAAATTTAATTAAATATGATGTTTAGTGTACGAGAAGATGCATAGTAACAAAGAAATAGTGATTAATTGCAATGAAATTATGCCCATTTCTTAGCAGAGAGTATAATGTGTAACAGAGGGGAAATCGATAGAGTATTATTCTTCGCTTACAAAATACTAAACCCATAAATTTCCTTTGCAAAATAACAAGTAAACTTGGTTTCCCAACCAGGATGGCAATATTGGTTCAGAACTGGTGATTCGACCACTGCCGGATAGGATATTACATGAAATAGTAAGTAGGAATTCGAGTCTTCGCGAGGAAGAATTACTGCCTAATGTGACACGAAGTAAAGGGAACTTGAGGCGCACGAGTCATCACGTGGTGTACAAGAAAGTGACTCGTCCGAGCGGCGACGAATACAGCGATTTCAGTGAGTGATCTTTACCTGTTACCACACCGAAGGTGAAATCCTCCGGAGATCGGTTTCTCGTGATTAAACATCGATTTTAGCGCTGATGGAGCCCGACCACTTGGCCAAGAGGTACAGATCGAAGCGATCGGTCGTTACCAGAGCAAAGAGGGAAGCTCCATACGTGATCTATCCGGAAATCCTTTGCATCGTGGACTATGATGGATATAGGTAAGCAGTCTCGCAGATTAGCGGAAAATCATACTTTCAACCAAGATTAATTCACTTTCAACAGTTAACTACGAATCCAAGCAATTTGGAAATTTCTTCTTTATAGAAATTCTTTTAATTTTTATTAACTTAACATCGGAATTTAAAATCAGAAGATTTTCCAAATTTATCTAATTATTTAATTATAAGATAGTGTCTAATAAGTTAAATTAAATCAATTAATTAATTAATTCGTATTAATGTATAAGATTCACCAAGTATGATTTATAAGTTTAATTAAAGAATATCGTGTAATGTATCGTATGATATTATGTATAATTTGATATACAATTTAACGTATATGAAAATTTACTAACCGATAAAATTATTTATTTTCAGATTACACGGAGGTGACAATGTACAGATCAAAAGGTACTTCGTGTCCTTCTGGAATGGAGTAGATCTAAGGTATAAGCTGTTAAAGGGGCCAAAGATTCGCATCAGTATCGCTGGGATCATTATATCACGGGTGCAGTTCTATAATAATTTCAATCTCCTCGAAAATCAAATTGTTGCACGAATCAACGATTCTCCCACGGCTTTCTCCTCCTTCTTTCTCTTAAATGATATCTTTCAGGGGAGAGATGCTACACCGTATTTGGAAAGAAATCGCGTTGGACGAGACGCGATCGATTCGGCAGCTGCGTTGACCGACATGGGCAAATATCTCTTCCGGGAGAGACGACTTCCGGTCTACGACATCGCCGTCGCCGTTACAAAGTAAGAGTGCAAATTTCTTTAAATTCAACCTAATTTCCACATTACGTTTCACGTGATTAACATACAAGATCTTTCCTCTCAACTTGTCTCTCTCTCTCTCTCTCTCTTTCTTTTTTTTTCTTTTTAAATCTCTCGATACCGATGTAATTTGAACAATTTGTCTTTCATCTTCGAGCAAATCGAAGAATATCGAGACTTGAAAGGAAAATAATAATGATAGCAATTGAAAGTGCCTAGAGATTAAGGAGCGCGGATTTCAATCGAATTTCACGCAAAAATGAATACGCTCTATGGCCCCTGACATTATGCTATTACCGTTTTACCACAGCAGTCTTGTGATTTCATACTGTTTGATTTTTATTTCGCAAAACAGGTATGATATGTGCCGTCGTAGGAAAGGCGGCCGCTGCACTAAGGGAACAGCCGGTATGGTTTATTATATAGCGATCACGCTTTCTTTTTCAACTTGTTTATCTCTTTTTAATTTTTTGTTAATTTTTTTTCTTTTTTTTGCATATTTTTCTCTTAACGTAATTAGCATTGTACAGTATTTACACCCAGCTTCAATGTAGTCTTTGACGGTGCAGTGACAGCGTACCTCGATGGGGATTGGGTGCGTTTGAGAGGGTAAATGATTCAAAAGAAACATTCTTTCTCGTAGAAATAAAACTCGTACTGCTTACATAGTGAAATATAATTTAGGAATAATTATAATTAATAATAGAAATTAGTAAATAATTCAACAAATTCCTTTAATTAGATTGACGAATGTATAGACTCCATTTTGGTGAACGAGAAAGTATGCTCTTTTAATGCATTTAATTTAATATACTGTAAATACGGTGTTGATCACTCAACTTGTAGTTACTTGAATTATTAGATGCCATTTTAGTAGCAAATCAGCTTGCTAAACACAGTGCACAATCATTAGTACTCTCCTACGAATAAAATATAAAATAGAATCAGACCTAAAGGGGGTATGGTATACTAATATACGTAATCAATAACACGCGGGTTCATCTTAATTTGCCTATTATTAAACACCAATCTACTAGACTCTAATTATACCATAAAAGTCAGCATCTGTGAATACGATTAAACGCAAAATTAAAGTGAAAAATCGGAATGACATCCTGGACTTCTTTTCAATCAAAGACTCGACACGCATGTGTACATAGTTTAGAAAGTTCCACTTGGACCTTCAGAATCAAAGGACCATAATAACAAATCTCATTGTACATACCTCGTCTAAGAAGATAATGAAAGATAAAGAAAAAGAAAATTTCTTTCAAGCAGCAAATTACGAACGTCGAAACCAACGTTCACGATGTACATAATATTTTCCTTTCCCAAACAGTCGAGCTCATGTAAATGGTACCCTTTCATGCGATTTTGACAAACAACTCGATTCGAAGCTACCAAAGGATAATCGACTGTAATTATTCATACCTAAGATGCAACACTCGCTAATTGGCAATTATTTACACGCGTGCTACTCGTAGTGTGTTTGCTTTACCGTAATTCCACGCTATCGCCTTCCGCAAGCCGCGTCCTCAACGCTGAACGAGGAGCAAGCCTCGAACAAGGTGTGTGATATCGCTTTACGGTGTTTGCTTTGTTATCAGTCGAGCCACGAGTTAACGCCAATCCCCGTGAATCAATACCATTAATTGTCTACCGTACGTGAAGTCTCGCAAAGATTTCAAGAACACGTATTTTTTCCAAAAGATTTCCATGTACGATATGTGTATATTATCAAATATCATGGTTTATCAGGATATCGGACATTTATCATTTTATATCTTAATTATAGATACATAAACTTGTACGATTAACGATTAATAATCGCCTATCTTTAAAAATAAAATGTGCAGACGATTATGATTATGATACACGATAAATTGAAAGACAATTGTAACCTTATAAAAATATTCGAAAGCTGTACAAAAATTTTTGTTAATAGTACTTAATTAATTCAATTGAACGCGGTAAGGGTAAAAAGTACCCAAAGGTTCTCAATTTTTTAAAATTTAAATTAAATTTCCTTGCCTTTGTTAAACGATTTATCAAAATAGAAAAATTTGCCCAAGGCATAAGTAATCTATGGCGAGATATAAAGCGATAAATCCAGCTGTATCTTAGTGTCAAAAAGTTTTCCTTGCTCTGTGTATATTATAAATGGTTCAGGAGGTAGTACATGAAATTGGATAAAAGTATCATAGCTTCTCGGACTGGACATTAGAAAATATTATGGTGTATCGAGACAAAGGATTCATTAGGCACACACGAGCGGCACGTTTCCAACAATTGTCCCGTGACTTGGTCCGATGCAAACTGGGATTGTGAGTCCACATGATAAAGAGGAACTTTTGTTGTTGCGTTGCAGATTAGATATGTGCAGGAGGCAATACGCGAATGACGTGTGCAATAGAGGAACCGCAGGTACGTTTCTCGGGTTCGAAGGAAACGAGATTGACGAGTCGAAAATTGTCTTTGACCTCTTATCTGTGTGCACTGCTCTGCGAACGTTTTTATTTCTCCATTCTAAAAATCTCTTTGGCTGTTACTTTGCGAGGAAATTTCGATGTATGGTTGAAAATACGACGGAGGAAGTCCTCGGGGCTTTCCAGGGTTCTTTCGTGGCTTATACTATCCGAGACTTTAAATCGTAAACGCTTTTCTTTCTTTAATATTTTCCAATGTCTCGTTGCTATCTCGACTTTCTAACGAATTTACAGCAATTAAAGAAATTCCTATACGTCGTGTCGGGAATTTAATACTCGTTCAGTAGAGCAATATTTTTAATATCTCTAATAGCAGATAATTCGCTTTTACAAAATAAAAGTGCTTCCAATTATATTGGATTAATTAAATTTCTACAATTCTTTTGTTCCAATTAAATTATTCGGAATTATATAAATAATATCGTTTATGAGGTCGACTTTGAAGATCGATGTCTGGCTACGAACAGAAATTTCATTTTCTTCGTCTTCGATGTAAATTAAATTTCTCTTTCTTGTTTATTATATCGCAATATATGTTAATGCAAGACATTGGAATTATTGAAAAGAAAATCACGTGTCTCACGAAAACCTCGAATAGTATGAACGTTCTTAAGCGCGTCTACGTTGCTTTGATCTATACTTATTCTGTTTGTCTTCACTCTCTAATAGCTTGAACGAACTTCTTCACTCTGTGTTTGAACTTGATTGTCACGAGAAATATGGCTGGACAGAGAACGGCGATCGAAGCTTCCCTCGAGCTGAGCGTGAAACATTCTATCGCGGCTTGCCACGCGTGTTTTCTTGTTTCTGGATCTCACTTTTCTTAGTCTGGGATACGAGTTTGCCTTTCTCTCCTCTCACTCTCTCACTCTCTCTTTCACTCTCCTGGTTCTCGCTGCGAACGTATGCATACGCGAACGAAAACGAAAGCGATGCTATACTTGACTTCAAAAAAAGAAAAAAAAAAAGAAAAAAAAAAGAAGAAAAAGAAAAAGTAAGAATGAAAATAAAAAGACTGTCGCTCGAAAGTTTCCCCTTTTTATATCTTCTCTGCTCGTTCACTCTTTGCACAGTGGCTACGGTTTCCTAGTTTGTGTGTGTTTGTTTTGTGTCTCACGTGCATACGTGCATAAATCGTACACGACCTTGGCATTTGTACAATCGATCGTTTGCAATTACCTTTCTTGCATACACTTTACCACGGGACTCTTTCGAATTGAACGCTCGATCCTAATGGTGCCTCGTTAGTCTAAGAACAAGCTGAAAAATCCTCTGCCCGTATCACATCCACGCTCACCTCTTTTCTCCTCCGAATCACTCACGCCTTATTTCTGTTTCTTCGGCTGCATTACTGACGAGGACCGTGGTTGGTAAGTTTTATCTAAAGCGACCGAGAATCGCGGTTTAACGTAAACGATAAATCCAATAAAGGATACCGTAGATGTTAATGCATTTCCTTTTTCTTTCTCTCCAACGTTGGAGATCCTCTTTGAGGAATAATGATCTTTGAATCGATCTTCACGGTAGATGAAGTTTTAACTTATCTCGAAAGCCTTGGTTAATCGATCGACGTGAATTAACAGATGCATGCTGCCTATTGATTAACCGTGATCTTTCCTCAAATGTTTCAGATGCTTCTCGAAAAAATTTTGCATACATAAAACCTGCAAACTTAATTTGTAATTACTCCGTAATTAATTTAATTCGATACCTTTAATTTGTTAGGTGAGTGTAGTAAAATTAATAAAAATTAAAATTGGATTGTCTATTTAGAATTGCTCGGAATTTTCAATTTAATATTTTCCAAGTATCTTTTCAATTTAACAGATTCTTTATTTGCTCAACTTTGTTCGATTTGAGATCGTTTGAAGTAAATATACATCTTCCATTCTGTTACGAATTATAATATTTTAAAAAACGTTGGTACATTTGTGGAAAGACTTAATTATTTTCTAGCTTCCTTTAATTAAACGAGTATTTAGTTAAACAAATTAATACCGCCAAATATTCGCTAGTATTTCGTATCTAATAATAATATTGGTAACATTCTATCAGAGAACGTGTCTTTGTTTCCGAGAACATACTCGCGAACATTTCGATGGGTAAGAAAATAATTTCGTAATTAAAGTTGAATTTACATTACCATTCTAGTTGCAATATCGCTAAGTTGCGGTACTTTCGAATCAAATTCAGGTATTAACGATCCAGTCGTGATTCCATTACGATATACAGTACGAACTTGAATTATCCTGATACAATCTTTGTTTCGCCACGATGCATTCATAATCGAATTTGGATTTCCTTTCACGGTACGATCACGCTTCGTTTACGGTGTATTCAAATTTTCAGCCGGCCGTCCAATCGAGTTTCAGTAATAGTTTAAATCGCGTACTTTCCAAAAAGTTCACGTTATACTACTGAAAAATTTCGCAATGGTTACGAGCCTATTGTATTAGACCCTGAATTGTGATTTCTCGTAATGGGATTACAAAATATCGCATTCTTCCTGTACTACTGATCTAGTTATTGTATTCTAGCCGACCATAGTACGTTCTTTGACTCTTATAGCCAGTTCATGATTGTATAATTTTTCTTACAATTATTTCCATCGATTACAATCGTGATCTTGCCAGACTCGAAATACAATCGATTTTACCCGATACGATCATTCCAGGAAACACTCGTGATTGTTACCTAATCACGGTAGTTATTGTTAGAGCACAATGCATTAGGGTCTGAATTGAAGATTTTATCGTGATTCGATTGCGTCAAGTTCGAGTTTTAATCCTTTTGATGATTAATTACGGTACCTTTACGATCTGATCGTGAAGTGGGCTATAAATTGATCGTATAATTAATTTTATTCAATTTACGAATAATTCGTTCAATGATACTAGCATTGAAATTATCGATGGATTTACGATCACGCCAGTGGCGGAATTTACCTCGCGAAGTGAAAATAACTTAATCCCAACCGAAGTATTAGTAAGCGTAAATTTGTCAGTATTGATTTATCTCAAAAAATATTTCGAGAAAGATTATCGTTTCGATCTTATTTTCTCTTTTTTTCCACGTGTAACAATGATAATAATATTGCTAGATCGCGCCAAATTTGCTATTCCTCGTTCTCAAAATTAAAGACACGTTGCTCTAGAATTAATTTAACTTGCTAAAAAAATGCAGCTTCTTGTTAGCCTAAATCAAATAACGAACTCGGTAGTGACATTAACATTTCGATTAGTATCCTTTACACGCTATGCGGGATAAAAATCGTTTGAAACTGATCGTATATCTTCATTTAGGATTCGCGTACGTGGGTGGAGCTTGTGTCGTGAATAAACGTCTCGAAAAAGTGAATTCAGTCGCTATAATCGAAGACACCGGTGGATTTAGCGGAATTATCGTCGCAGCCCACGAAGTTGGCCATTTGTAAGTTCAATGTCGCCTAAGTATCTTCTCACTTTCGTCAGACACTCCGAAATTCTGTTATATTCGCTTGAAAACTTTTTCTCATTAATTCTTTAACATAAATCATTAAAAATTCAAGAAGAAAGGAGTATAAATTAAAACTAAAATTCGAACGATTATTTTTTTACTACCAAGAGTTGCATAAAAATGCAAATGTAAGTGAGCGAAGTTCGAATTCTTTTTTTTTTTTTTTTATTATTCGTCGTATCGTTAAAAATTGGTAGCAACCATAGTTTTACGAGAATGGCACTGATTTGCGTTAGAAACACGTTTGAATGGAAAATAAGATGATATTGAAATGCAAATGTCGTAGGTTGGGTGCAGTTCACGATGGCTCTCCTCCACCCAGCTATCTCGGTGGACCAGGGGCCGAAAAATGTCGCTGGGAGGATGGCTACATTATGAGCGATCTCAGACACACCGAGAAAGGCTTTAAATGGTCCCACTGCAGCGTGTCGTCGTTTCACCATTTCCTAAAGTATGATTCACTCTCTCTTCCGTGAACCTGTAACTCGAATATTATCTCAGGAACGCATCTTGAAATAAGAAAAATGGAAAGAACTTGTGAAATAATAAATCAGAAGATACTAAACACATATTTCAGTCAAAATTGATAAACTTTCTAATTAATTAAAGCATTTATTCTTATCTATAATTAATTCCGATTTGATATTTGTATTTTTAATTTTATCTGCGTTACTGTCTTGAAGCAAGAATTCCAGGTTGTGATAGTCATAGGATGAAGTAATTTAATTCCTCGAGAATGAGTTATTTACATTTTGTTATAGAGTTAAGTTTGTTTGAAATTTATTTTGCTGTTTGTATTTCAGTGGTGACACAGCAACGTGCTTGTACAACGCACCTCACGAAGACGAAGCTCTTCCTAGAGTTCTACCTGGAAAACTCCTTTCGTTGGATGCGCAATGTCGAAAAGATCGTGGAACGAGCGCCTGTTTCGTAAGCTCTGCATTACAGCATCAATCAACTGTATCTTTTTTACTCATTACATCGTTAGTATCGTACCAACGAAATGACTGTTTAACGTTTTAGAAAGACGACAGAGTTTGCGCTCAGCTGTTTTGCTTTGACGCTGGCTCAGGATATTGTGTGGCGTATCGTCCAGCTGCCGAAGGTTCTCCTTGTGGAGATGGTCAGGTAAATAATTTAATTGGAAAAGCAGTGATCCAGGTGATTAAAAATGAAATTTCAGAATGATGAAAGATATCAGTAAAAATATTTAATATTTATTCACGAATCTGATGTTCATTATTTTATATTTCCCTTTTATGAAATTCTTGATTCTAATCTCGTTAAAAATTTCAGTATTGCCTAAATGGAAAATGCGTGGCCGAGCATGAAAATATTATACCAGATTATACACAGAACATTCCAACGTATGTGCGCCGAGATGGCAGTTTCAATCCTACAGCTCATAATCGGCCTCTGTACGAACAATACAACAACACAGACTACAGGTACTTTGACAGTGGCAATGTACGATTTCCCTGCATTCGCTGTAATTGGTAATACCGAAATAATTACTATCGAGATAAGATAATCGAATTAATGAGCTTCGATATTTCTTCATTTGCGTTAATCAAAATATTTATCTTGTAATTATCTATTCGGTAACGCAGTTTCAGGTAATTGTCATGCATCTCGAAATCGTTGTTCAAATATTTACCATAATAGTATGCATTGCAAAGATCATAAAGCTTGACGATAAACAACAATTTCCACGTGTTCGGTAAACATGTAATCAAATAGTAAATATTTTTCTAACAACCAAGAATAATCCAAACAGACCAACTCTGTCTCGTTGTGTTCCATCGATAATGCCATAATGCTATGTCATACAGGTATCCGTGGGAATCGACGACACACAGCACGCCACAATCGAAATTCAAATACTCCTCGCCGTCGTCGAATCTCTTCTCGTCGACGAGCAATCCTTACAAACGCGTCACACCGTTCGCGACCACCCCGGCGACCAAATACACCTACACCACCGCCAATAAATACAAGACTAAAGTAAATAGTAGTAACGATGCTAGTTATAGTAAGAACGGATATAGTGGTGCTACCACTACCAGGAAGTACAATTACTCGTACTATACAGTTAGTCCGATATCAAAGGTCACGAATGACCTGAATTATCCAAAAATTAGTCCGTTCAAACATAAGGGCACGGTGAGCACGGTGCCGTTCTCAGCAGCAAGCAAAAGGGATCAGAACGGGCTTCAAAGTAATGCTCGCGGTAAGAGAAATCTGTATCAAAAGCCAACGATACTCGCTTTCTTCTCAGGTTACAAGAACCTACTCTTTACTCTATCGATGTCTGATTATCGTCTGTTTAAATGTAATCACGACGACTATTTTCTTGTCTACTTTCGCTTTACCCCTTTCTTGCTTCATTTTTTTATTGTTATGTGAATGGAACTAAGTATTTCTCCGTTAGGTGTTCTTCTATTTCTTCTATTACTTTACTTTATTTATTCGATAATTTTCTTTGTGTGCTGATCACTGTTAATGAACAGCGTAGCCGTTAAAACGCTACGAGGTGATTAAAAAGGTGACAAACTGACACGTCGCATCTTTCATCGTCAACGTTCTCCCAAATTTGACTCGTGTAATTCACTTGTGAGACAGTGAATATCTTTTTCTTCTTTTCGTGCACCTCATCAACATTCGTTTTCCTTCTCCAGTGTCTTCATATACTACAGACATTTCATTGCATAACTTGTGATAATCGTGCGTTAAATACATTTCGAATTCTTGATGTCTCTTTCTTTCCATTAGAATTTGCTGTTTCTGGGTGGATGTATTATACGTATAATGAACAACTGTTTCCTCTTTATTTCACAATGTTTATTTTACCTGTTAGTATTCATTTCACAGTTTCAATCTCTTTTTACTTGTATATAATATCATAAATTAAACAAACGTGTTAATCATGTTTCTAAACAATTCAAAATGTTTATCAAGTAATGAAATTAAGCTTAATATTTGTGTCTCACTCTACTAATAATAAATTCTTGGAACTCCAAGAATCTGTTTGTTACATTCTCCTGCAGAAATGTGAGAAATGTAGAAACAGTAAAATTTGTAAAAATCGAGTCTTAATATTCTCAACAAATTCTTTTTAGTGCTGTAAAAAATACTTTAGCATAAATAATTAATCTACCTCAACTTTTATGTATTACTTACATTTCAAACTTCAAACTTCAAAACCTCTTTCCCCGTCATGTCTTCAATCAACATTCCAATGTAAATACCTTACTATGAATAATCGAAATTCATCACGTATACAGAAATCACATTTTCCATGGCAGCAATCCACAATTATTCTCTTGCATTCTAGAACCAGAGGACGATGAGTGCACGGACGTGGGGTCAGATTGCGCGGAGCTGATTGACAGGCTGAGAACATGGCTGTGCCATTTGCAATCTGTGAAAAGCCGCTGCTGCGCGTCCCTGAAGACGATCTGCGCCGCTTGATGGGTAGCGTTGAAACGGTTCTTCCGGTTCGTTAAGGAGTTCGCGTAGCCACGCATCCACAGACTACCATAGACCGACATCAAACACTCGGCGCGCACTCAGCACGCGTTCAGCTCATCGAGCAGTTCATATTCTCCATCGAGAGATCGGGAATAGGTGAATCATGTGACTCACGATGTCGTTGGGTCATCGTGATTTTTGAAAGAAGGACATCTCACAGAGTTCTTAAACGCTCTCGCGGTCGCAACCGCACGAAGAACGAATGTGCAATTCAGTTTATTAAGTAGTTACGTAATCTCACTGTGTTACCCAGAATATAACTTCGTTCTTTCTTCTTCTTTCTCTTTCTTTCCTTTTTTTCTTCTCTCCTACCTTTTCTCTCTCTCTTCTTTTTTTTACGGTAGTACCGCAGGAGCTTTGTACAGAAAACGGGTGTGAAGACATAAACGTGTCGAAGACGAACGAAACGTTCGATTGATATATCCGGTAGATTCGACCGTATATTTATTCGATGCACGTGATCGCGCGGGAGACTTTTGTGTTGCGATAGATATCGATCATGCGCTCGCACGTGCGCATGCGTATTAGTACGGACGCGCAAGTGCACGCGAGAAAACGAGCTTCCTTTAAAATCATGAAAATTGTAGCGCAAAGCAAATAAATGATGATTATACAATGGAACCGTGTGTTCCCCTTTGTTGGTTGCTTTTTATGAACTTTTTTATACAAACTGAAACATTGGATTGAGACAATTTGCTTCCTAGATACTGAAATGATTTTTTAACTGTCTCTGATAAATGTTTGGACTACTTATATTTTATAGTACTATTTTTAGGTGTTGAAAATTGAGAAGAAATAATTTAATATCTGTAGACAACATTCGTCAATTGCATATAATAATGTATTGTGATACGTATGTACATATTCGAAAAACAAATTTTAGAAAATTTCTTCGTTTTTTTTTTTTTTTGTTCTTTTTGTATAACGTCAATTTAATAAAATGGTCGACTAGTTTCCTCATGTATCTTATTTGAAATTATTAAACACCTTGTATAATAAATATAGAAAAATCTTCCCTTCTGTCTCAAGTATCAATTTATTTTCAGTAAGTTCATTTAAATTCGATGTGTTCTCTAAAACAATTTATGTAAAATTATTTTAGCAATTAAAATGCTAATAGTTTTCATGTACCCCAAAAATTAATATTGCTGTAAATAATCACATTGATTAATTTTTTCCAGACACATCGTTATCTGTTATAATTAGTTCTGTTGAAACCTGTTGGAATTAAATTTCTCCATTTTTTAATTATGTTATACCATTTATATATATTCGTCATTTAATCGACAGATCATTCCAAATAAAAAATTGAGTATCGAATAATTTATTCAGTAGGAAATCAACTACAGTGATGTATCACCTATCCATCTTGCAATCTCGAAGATTGTACCATCAATATATGAGGATAGCCTCCGAAATATAAAATTATGTATGCGGGTACTTATTCTAGACAGGAACATATATTAGTTAGACACAGATCGATTGTCGATACGTACACAATATCAACATCGTGCTATTTGAAATAAGATGAAGAAAGTGATTTCCATATGATATTGACGATTAATTACATCTGCACGAAAACATATTTCGTCAAGTGTTATGTTACCTAATTGAATCTTATTTAAAAAAGAAAACTAAGTGAAATACATGATAAAGTTCAAAGTTCACGATTCCTGAATCATAATTTTTGAATCATGAATCATGCAATATTTAATGTAATATTTAAAAGGAGGACCTTCTTAAATTCAAGTATATATATAAATAATTATATTCTCTACAAATGGAAGAAATTTAAATATTAGACGTACATCATTTGTTAATTAATGAAACATAATTTATATTTCTCTGTGTAAATCATCGACCATTATCAGTAAAAAATCTGACATTATGCGAACAGGTGTTTCCTTTCATTAGCTATAAATAAGTATCAGACTACCTAAATGTCTTCAGCAAAATTATTCGATGTTATTTCTGTACCTACTGTCAGGACTATTGATCAAAATAAAAGAATAAATGCTCAATTTCTTAAATTGGATCGTAAGTTTGTAATGATTAATTTTTATTTAAATTGTATCAAATTCGTATTAATTTTTAATCAATAATTTTCTTAAAAAGTTATTTCTATAAAGAAAAAAGATTTCCATGAAAAATATACAACATGGCTATAGTTAATACAAGGTAGGTTCAAAATGAAGGTATTTAACGTAATTGAAAATTTATAAATATCTATTACAATATTATACGTTTTCCTCAGATTAGATTTATGCAACAAAGTGACTGAATATATGTGTGTTCCTGCGACGTTAGGTGAGTAACATATTTCTAATATAAAAATAGAATATAAATGGAAAATATAAAATACAAAATACAGGTAAAGCGAATAATATATCTAAATTAAATATACTTGTAGGTTACGCTTAGCAGGAGGTGCAGTAATAGAAATCGTACAAGAAAGTTCTCGGAAGCTGTTGGCATAGTTGAAGATGATGATGGCTTCAGTGGTATTATACCAATAGTTCACGAGTTAGGCCACTTGTGAGCTATTCTTTACCCTAATATTTATCTCTAAACTTTTCATTTAACTATCTTCAGGAAGTAGTTTTGTTATTATCATGAACGATACTCGATCTTTTTTTCTAAAAATTTCAGATTAGGATACCTCACCATAATGATACCTCGAATAACACCTGAAATTAAATGGTCCAATTGCATTATAAGATCATTCAAAAAAATACGAAAGAAAAGAAAAAATAAATTTTAAATATTAAGTAAGTAACCAAGGCATAAATATTGATACAGGAAGAAAAGAAAATTTAATTTCCATCACAATTTTCTTCCTTTTCTCCAAACTTTCTTCTCATCATGATAATTGAATAGTACATGTTAAAAAAAAGGAAATAATCGAAATCATAATATTCTTTCCGGTGTAAGAGGGAAATATTTCTCTCTCTTGAAATACGTACTACAAACTCATTATGCTTAAAATCTACTGGCTCTTAACAATCCTGGATTGAACTATTATCTCTTAACAACCTATTCTACTATCTCTAACAGTCTCGGATTGATCTATTATCCCTCAACAACCAATTCTACTATCTCTTAACAGTCTCAGATTGATCTATTATCCTTGAATAACCAATTCTACTATCTCTTAACCACATTTATATATAAATCAATTTCATAATGTTTTTGTTGGGCATATTAATCAATATTTATGTTTCATCCCCTATAAACATTCTTTGGTTGTAAATATATTATACATTTTTTCTCGAATAAAAATTCTAAGTATATATTATACAAAGCTTCATTTTTAAAGTAGTTAAAAGTCATTTGCGAGTTCATATCATTTATTTAAGCGAAGACCGAGCAAAGTGCCTTTCTAATAGACCGCCAAAAGATGCAATAAAACGTATCTCACCGGGAAAATCAATGTCTCTAGATGTTCAATGTAAAAAATCTTATGGTGGTAAAACATGTAACGTAAGTACGTTCAAGAAAAACATAAATTTTTTAAACTAATTGAAAGATAATTTATCAGAAAAATTTATCTTTGATGTGTTATCAAAGTGCATAGACCCTGATAGTAACGGTTTGTGTGTACCAGTTGCAACAGCTGCTGATGGTTCTTCTTGTGGAAATAATCTTGTAAGTTATTATTTATTCTTAGAAATAATTACAATATTTAAGGATATTTTCATAATCATAATAATATATTTTATTTCTTTATCATAGATATGTCCTTGATGGAGAATGTGTATTGGAAGAATCAAAAATAAAAAGTGTAAAACTTGCATAAAAAATACATATTGAATTATTTATTTCTTAAAATGTATTAAATTTACAATTAATGCACGTAGGTGATATAACTGAAGAACAATAATAATTTTTTTTCGTATAAATATATATATATAAAAAATGAATACATATATAAACAAAATTTTATATAAACATCAATATAAAAATATTAAAGTTTGAAGTAAGCATTAGCATTCACAGGTAATTGAATAATTTTATAATTTATTTAATACTGTAACAAATATGTATATAAATTAAAAATGACTTATGATACTAAAGAAGCAAGACATTACTACTGGTTGCCAATTAATGAAATATAACTTAAAATATAAATTAAGTTAAATAATGGCATATATAAATATGTAACTTACACATAATATCAAAAAAATAAAATGAACTATTAAATAATTATAATGTACAGTATATCACCTTCAACATTGATATCATTCAACAATTTTTAATTCTATTCCTATTTCTTCATATAATTCAGTTTTACTACCAGGATAATTATCTAATATACAGTCTAAAATTTCAGTACACAAACGTTTTCGTTTTACATATTCACGTGAATACTCATTTAATGCTGCTTCTGTCTTTCTTTTAGTTTCAGTTAAATCTTCGGTACCACTTGCCTCCATTAATGCATCTAATTTATTTGTCATGACTGTAATTCTCTCTTGGATTATAGCTTTTTGTTTTCGTGCCTCTTCAATTGTGATACAGGACTTCATCGAAGACAAAAAAGCCTCTTGTACCTTAATTTCTCTTTCAAGCTCTTGATATTTGCTTTCAACTTCATTAGCATGAGCTTGTAATTCATTGTCTATTCTCATCAATTCCTCTATTTCATGGCTCGTATCCTGAACTGGACAATAAATTTTTTGCTTTCCATAGACCTAATGTAAAAATCTTTTAGTTAACTTGATTCATTGCTTATATTACATAATAAATATCCTACTTTTTCAAATATCTTTCCTTCAGACACCAATTTGTCCATAGCCTTCTGGACAGCTTGTTTACCATATTCATTATGGAGATTTGAAACTATTTCATTAATATTATATGGCCTATTTTGTAATTTTAAATATTTATATACAGTATCTGCCATTATTACTATTAATTTGGTTTACTTTCTCCTTCTTCTTCTTGCATTTAAAGTACTTTTTACAGATGACTTAACAGCTATTGGAAAAATATAATTTTTATCAAATACAGCAATGATTATAATAAATTTACTCTTTTATGTATTATAGTTACTCATAGATATACTGCAACCCATATGCTTCTATTAAAAAAATTAATACAATTGTAACCATAACATCATTAATACAATTTAGGTTAAAACTTGGTAATTCTTGTTACCCAAAAAAGCATAAAATTAAGTTTTGCAGTAAAATATAAAAAACAGAATTATAAACGAATTACTGTTATTATTACATTTTTATTGTTATATATTTTTATTTCACTAATGTTTTGAAAATCAAATTACGTGATCAACTTGTAACAAGTGTGTTTACTATTCATGGATCACGTGATTTCCTTGAATATAATGAATACTTAAAGTGCGGGAAATTTAATCGAGTATCTTCTTAAATCATTCTATCTAATACAAAATCAGAGAAATGAATAATATAATGTTTAAAGAACTAAATATTCATTTAATCATTTCTTTTATCAAACGTCGTAATATTTTTATTGTATATACAACGTTAGTGTAAAAACAACATTATTGTGGTATATAATGTTATAACATGTTTACTTTTCTAATCAATGCAACGTCTATTAGACTTAATATCTTTATACATCCATAAAACTAAAACATGCTTATACATAATATAGTAAATAAAAAAAATAAACATACTCTGGTAATTACTGCCAATAAATTTCTCAAGGTAAAATACAGATATATAGAAAAGTGACTTATTGATATCTATTGTATACATCTATATAGAGAGTATTAGGATATATAGAAACTGCACGTTAAAGACATAATTGAAGGAGTTATCTTCAGGGAACAAGTGTGAATAGTATCATCGAAGGAATATCTTGCTCTACATTTAAAATGGGTGAATTAAATATTGCATAAATATATAGGCTCGTTTGACATGTCATATCACTCGAATTACCATATTTGCGTTATGTGTTAAGTTACAATTACATTACTGTATATTCTATCATACTTGAAAATTTAATGTTCAATAAATATTAATTTCAATTTCTAATTTTATAGGTTCGTTAAAAAATAAGTACTTTAGTCATTTCAAAATTGAATCTAATTATTGAAACTCGAATAATTACGTTAATTAAATCGAAGAAATGTCGTTAAGGTTTTCAGTGACCTCTGTGGTTTCTACACGGGAAGAGATGTCAGACTCGAAAGTGCTCTTTGCGAGTCAGTTGCTTACGAGACTTCATTGAGAGTACAATAGATCTAGGTTGGTTAGTTTAGTGAAAGAAGCAACCTGTGCACAATTTAACAGAATTTTATAAATGTTAGTAAATATAAATTCTGTAAACGTATATGCAACGTTAACATTAGAATTCCCAAATTCGGCATAAGATTCTTTTTCCCAAATAAAAAAAATTTTTTAAATTTATCAAATCAGTTTCATAAGGTTATCATAAAGTAATTTTCAACTGTAAAGTAAAAATGGCATGTTCTCCTTTGGTTTATCACATAAAATTTGAAATAAATAATCACATAGAGAATTAAAAATACATATATGACAAAAATGTGTACTATCATTAATTGATCTTCTCAATTTAATATTTTAATGGTAATAAGTATAAACAAGCTTTACATTTTGTGATTTCATATTGCAATTAATAAGAGTATATAATATTAATTTTTATTAATTATTACATACTTGTCATATTATTTGATATTTTATTATTAATATTAATAACCAAATGTAATCAATACACTATATTTTGTTACTAATTCTGTAAATTTTTCAGATCGTTAGGTTGCTAAGTTTGTCACATAACATAATTATACTTTAAAAATAGATACTTTATTCTATTCAAAGTAGAAATGGTACTATATATCAATGATATTAAAAAGCACCAAATTTTCATTATTTGCAGAAGCTATATTTTGCTGTGAGAAGATCTGACGCAATACTTATCTAATTTTTGTTGTCTTTAATTTTGATTATCACCTCTTGGTAAAACAAATTCACAAAATGTTAATGTACATTGTGTGCATATATGCCAATCGAAAAATGATATCTTTAATTAACAAAAGCAATCCCATTACTTCAAATCGGAAGATAATGGTTCAATTAGGAAGTTATCATTTGCTATCGAACGTATAAAAACATTGCTACGTACGAATTCTCATCAGTTTCACCGAAGTAACTATTACTGAATCTTTTCCAGGCAGCTTGGCTAAGTACTGCACTCGAAAGATGATGTACGTGAATGCTGCGGTGTGCTTGTCAGTTTTGCTGTTGGTAATTGGGCTGTCCGTAGGGCACAACGTTATTAACTTCAAAGGAAGTGATGCTTTAAACTCGGCGCCACTTATCGATGGGTAAGTGATCTTTTATTTTCTTCAGTCGATAAGAAATTAGATGCATATGGTAATGAAGCATGTACAAAAATTTTAAGAATTGTATTAAGGAAATTATTAATATCTCTTAATTAATTTATTTTAATTAATATTTTATAGCAGATTATTACCATGGCAACTATCTTAAAATAAAATACTTATAACAATTAGTGGAGAAGCAATAATAAAAAGTAGGAAATTGCAATAGAAATTAATATCATTCTTAATGTTGTCTTGTCTATGTGTCGTTATTCCAATAAGTATTCATATGATCGCTACTAATGTAGATAAGTAGTTCTCTATTATTAGTCAATCATATAAATAGGGTATAATGATGTCATGGGATCTCTCTCCACGGGAAATGATAAATCATCACTCTGGTTAGTCTTGCGTTAGAATAGATAAACAATGTTTCTATTAATATTACCTTTTACTTGTCTTTCTTCTTATTCTCTATTTTTGTTTAAAAGTACTATTTAGAAGTACTTTCATGTTTATTACTAACTACAGGAAAAATAATGTATGGTTAAAGAATGTCTGTAATATGGTAAAACAAATATAAAAATATTCCATTTGCTCTGTTTATAAATATTTATAAATTGTTCCTATTTCTGTAAAGCAAATGTATCGTTATTGTCAATAATTTCAAAATAATTAGGTAAACCTTGCATACTGCCAATACTCGAAAACTTACTTTCTTTACCATGAGTTGCACAATATTTTAAGAGATAAAAACTTTGCTAGTTTACTTACATAAATTACGTAAATTAGATAAATGATAACCATCTATAGATATGTCTTATCATTTATTGTCTTCTAAACAGATAAAAACTCATTAGAAAGAATTTATCTCTTACTTATTTAATTACTTAGATATTTCTACAAGAATGAATTAATTAATTAAGTTAATGGTCAGAACATAGAGTGGCTTTTAATTATAACATTCGATTAGTTTACTAGTTATATAAATAACTCAAATTTGAAGAGTCTTACCAGAAGCCTAATTTATGTTAAAATTATTACATTACCAAATATTTTGTTAATCTTGAATCATAGAATTCTCGACTATGGATTTCTCTAATTACACTTAGATATACACAAACGATGCAAATATGAAATGATAATAGATAATTACTTTCCTTATTAATCTAAGTATTTAGAGAAAATTTCTATACTTTGAGGTTTCCTGTTCTTTTTTTTTGTTATATTTTATATCGAATTACTCTGATCGAAATCTACTTTCTCCAACATTAGAACAAAATTATACAAAACTTTTATTTCTCCTGCAAAAAGAAAAGATAAGATAAGACCAATAAATTAGACATAAAAGAATGACTTCCTTTCTTTATTTCGAAAAAAGATACGCGAATGTGAATAAAAAATGATAATGAAAAGGAAAACAATGTATCTTTCTCTGTTTCAGTCACAATGACCTGGCCTACAACTTGTATGATTTGTTGAATAACAACTTAGACAGATTCAACTTCACTAAAAATTTAACCGATGACAAAGTATGGGGTACAAATGTATGTAACACATGTAACACAGACCTGCCCCGATTAAGGAAAGGAAAAGTCGGTGCACAAGTGAGTGGGAAGCCTGCAAATGCAGAAGACAGGTTATCTCTAGAATTTCCGCTCTGTCATCCGCATCATGGAACTAATTAATTGACTCATTTAAAGCTCCTTATCGTTTTAGTCTTCATACCGAGATACCTTTCGTCTCTTATCGTTTCACGCTTCGTATTTGCAATATATCAGTAATTTCTATGGGAGTACATTTTTGTTATCGTTCCTTTTATCAATACCTAATTCTTCCTCTTTTTTGTTTCGTACGTAATATAAAATCACAATAATATGGTTGAGAACTAATTGATTTTCTTTTCTTTCTCCTTATTAATTGCGTTAATAATATCAATAACAATTAATTTTAGTTCTGGGCCGCGTATGTTGATTGTGCATCGCAATACAAAGATGCAGTACCACTGACGATGAAACAAATCGACGTTATTAAAAGATTAGTCGCCAAATATCCGAACGATATGCAATTTGTAACGGAAGCAAAAAATATCGAAGAAGCGTGGAAGAATGGAAAAATTGCTTCTCTAATCGGTGTCGAAGGTGGTCACTCCATGGATTCTAGTTTGGCAATACTCCGGCTCTACTACGAGCTTGGTGTACGTTATATGACACTGACTCATATGTGTAACACACCATGGTACGTTCAATTTTTATACGAATAAAGAATTTCTATATTTTAATCATTCGACAAATTTCTACACGATAAATTACTCAATAAATTTAATTCGTAAAAATGAAATTATCTATCAAAGAAATAAAATACTTTTATTTGCTATTGTTTGAGTCATGTTCGAAGAGATAAAAGACGATAAGGAATTTTACTTAATAAGAATGAAAACAGAAATGATTCATTTAAAAAGAATTAATAAATTTTTTCTTTCTGCTTACAGGGCTGATGCATCCATAGTGAACGATAACTCTGTTCACAACCTCACGAACTTCGGTGAAGTATGTCCAAATTTTTTAAATTTTATACTAACATATATTACACTAACATTTTTGTATAAAAATTTACAAATTTCGTATTTTAATATAGGCTGTTATTTATGAAATGAACCGATTAGGAATGTTGGTCGATTTATCGCATGTATCCCACAACGTTATGAGACATACGCTCTCAATAACGAAGGCCCCTATTATATTCTCCCATTCATCCGCTTTTAGCGTTTGTCACAATTACCGTAATGTTCCTGATGATGTTTTACTCATGGTTGTAAGTAATTCTTTATCGTTCTTCCAATTGCTTTGTACGAGTATACGAGATGTAATTTTGATTACATTTTCAGAAAGCGAACAACGGCGTGGTAATGGTGAACTTTTACTCAGGTTTTGTAAATTGCAATTCTTCAAGAAAAGCAACTATCCACGATGTCGTAGGTATGAACCACGCGAAATATTAGCTTTAGGTTTTATACAACCCAATTGGACTAAAAAGGAAAGATATATTTATTAATAAAATACTATTTCATTCCTTTTACGTGATAAAATCTACATGAAGTAATTACATGTATCAAATTCGCTTTTTAACGATTTATTTTTATTTGATTAGAAATAAAGATTAGAATCAAAGATTTTGAATCAAGTATCATTAATCAGTTGGCTTAAAGAGATTACGATTTTTACATAGAGTAATCATCGAGTTCCCTCCTTATAGATCACATCAATTACATTCGTAATCTTATCGGAGCGGATCACGTTGGTATTGGTGCTGATTTCGATGGTGTACTAAGGTAAATGTTATACGATATCACATACTAAAAAGGTCAAATAGTTTAATCAAAATTTGCAAAATTTGTTACAAATGTTTCAGAATGCCGGAGGGTTTGGAAGACGTATCTAAATATCCAGATCTATTCGACCTGATCTTCGAGAGTAACGTTGAACCACGATGGACCAAAGAGGAACTTGAGAAATTAGCTGGCAGAAATTTGATCCGTGTATTCCAAGCTGTAGAAAACGTATGTTAAAGAAAATCTAATCAGTAGGGTGTCCAATATGGAATATTCAAAAACCATAAAAATGTAATCATTTCTTGTACTGCGTTTTAAAAGGTAAGAGATACATTGGCAAAGACAGAGTCACCACGACAGGATATCATAGATGTAAGAGATGTCTCCGAAGCTGAAGTAATTAGCCATATTCAACCAGGTTTATGTCAGACCTCAAAAGAGTAAGTGTACTAATGTAAAACTGAATTTAAATATTTGTTTCATTTATTTATACATAATTTTATTTATGTAAACAGATGGGACGACATTAGAAATAACAGTACATCGCGACAATAACACGACATTTATTTAAAGCAAAAAATAAAATGGCTCGATATTTTACAGGTAAAATTTATTTTCATACGACACTCCAATATATAAGATCAAACTATAAGCAATAAAAATGTAAAATACTCAAAAGTTCTTACTTTTTGAATAATATAAAATGTATCTTTCATAATCTTTTTATCCCTCCCTAAACAAATATACTTACCAACAGTGAAAGTTTTAATAGGCACTTGTATAATTTATGCGGATTTATTATACAATAAATAAGTCTCTTGTTGCAATGCATATTTACAATAACCGGCGGTTGGATGAAGAAATGGATACCATATGCACATATATTTGAAAAAATATCTCAACTTTTAATATAATAATATAATGCACCACCTACGTTGAGAAAACAGTAAAAGAATACTATAATTTTATGAATGATTTTATGAAGAAACTTAAGTTCAAAATTCATAGTGCATAGATAGAACAATTACTATTATAATTACTAATTATTTAGTTTTCATCACTGCATTCTCCACTCCGTTATTCTGTGATATGGATTCCTGCGCTATACTTATACCAGCAATAAACTTTTTCCTAAAAATAAACAAACATTCAAGAGTTTACAAGAACGTTATATCATATTAATCATTGCAAATTGGCCACACATCTGTACCAACCATTGACTTATTCTCACAAATGCATGTACTTTGGGTGCTGAAAAACCATTAAAGGGAGAACTAAGGCTTATACTGTATGATCCAACGTCTCTCCAAATCAACCAATCGCCACGATGAAATTCAGGTAACAATACATCTTTCAAGATACAATCCAAGGAGTCACAGGTTGGACCCCAAACGAATGAGACGAATTTTTCATCGCTCTCTGGCTAAAATATGTTACATAAAACAGAACCATCGGTGTTATTGTGCTGCGTACAATATATTAATAGTCTCACCGTATCCAACGGTACTGGTAATCTCGCCTTGATGTCTAGTAATTCCTCGATGAAACAGTTATATACTCCGCAATTCATATAATACATTCTAATCATTTCTTCATTCCTGAGAACTACCTTTTTCGTATGCACAAGTGACACCAAGCTATATGCCGAGGTTACATAATATTGTCCAGGTTCACTAATGATCGTGATGCTCGAATCAATGTCTTGAATGGCGTCGTTAATAAGACCAGCCAGCTGTTTCATATTTAAATCAAGTTATATTCGTTAAGCTTCGTTTAATTGAATAATATCAAAGAACGTTAAGGAAACGACTCGAGTGAACAGTGTTTCACCTTGTCAATACAGTATCCTCTGTTACCAGGAAATCCACCACCGATATCGATCAACTGAGCATCTTCGCAGCCGATCTCTCTAGCAATCGCGATTAGTCTCTTGCACATCATGATTCCTCTGACATAAGCGTTTAATTCGTTGCATGGACTGCCGACGTGAAAGCTAAAACCCCATAACGTCAAACCAACGTTCTTTATGAAATGCATCAACCGTACAGCTTCCTCTTCCTCACAACCGAATTTCGTTCCAAGTGACACCTTGCAATTCTGAGAATCGCAACGAATACGGATCACTATTCTGTTGGTCATCCAGAAAAATTATTTCGGAAGTTTATCAGCAAATTTTCTGTATCTATATAGAAGCAAATAGTCAACCTTGATCCACTTACTTCGCTTCCGGGAAAATCTCTTTGATTTTGAGGATTTCCATTATACTGTCAACTGTCATCTTTTCAACATTCATCGTCTTGGCGAATCTGATGTGAGTAGCCCACTTGGTCGGGTTTGCGAAAATGATTCGATTCGCAGGTACACCTTGCGCCATTACGATTCTTATTTCTTGCTGATGAGAATAAAAACAGAAAACGATGTGTTTGAAACGAACATCGCTGAAAGAATATCGAATTATCTGCTTACAGGGCTGATGCATCCATAGTGAACGATAACTCTGTTCACAACCTCACGAACTTCGGTGAAGTATGTCCAAATTTTTTAAATTTTATACTAACATATATTACACTAACATTTTTGTATAAAAATTTACAAATTTCGTATTTTAATATAGGCTGTTATTTATGAAATGAACCGATTAGGAATGTTGGTCGATTTATCGCATGTATCCCACAACGTTATGAGACATACGCTCTCAATAACGAAGGCCCCTATTATATTCTCCCATTCATCCGCTTTTAGCGTTTGTCACAATTACCGTAATGTTCCTGATGATGTTTTACTCATGGTTGTAAGTAATTCTTTATCGTTCTTCCAATTGCTTTGTACGAGTATACGAGATGTAATTTTGATTACATTTTCAGAAAGCGAACAACGGCGTGGTAATGGTGAACTTTTACTCAGGTTTTGTAAATTGCAATTCTTCAAGAAAAGCAACTATCCACGATGTCGTAGGTATGAACCACGCGAAATATTAGCTTTAGGTTTTATACAACCCAATTGGACTAAAAAGGAAAGATATATTTATTAATAAAATACTATTTCATTCCTTTTACGTGATAAAATCTACATGAAGTAATTACATGTATCAAATTCGCTTTTTAACGATTTATTTTTATTTGATTAGAAATAAAGATTAGAATCAAAGATTTTGAATCAAGTATCATTAATCAGTTGGCTTAAAGAGATTACGATTTTTACATAGAGTAATCATCGAGTTCCCTCCTTATAGATCACATCAATTACATTCGTAATCTTATCGGAGCGGATCACGTTGGTATTGGTGCTGATTTCGATGGTGTACTAAGGTAAATGTTATACGATATCACATACTAAAAAGGTCAAATAGTTTAATCAAAATTTGCAAAATTTGTTACAAATGTTTCAGAATGCCGGAGGGTTTGGAAGACGTATCTAAATATCCAGATCTATTCGACCTGATCTTCGAGAGTAACGTTGAACCACGATGGACCAAAGAGGAACTTGAGAAATTAGCTGGCAGAAATTTGATCCGTGTATTCCAAGCTGTAGAAAACGTATGTTAAAGAAAATCTAATCAGTAGGGTGTCCAATATGGAATATTCAAAAACCATAAAAATGTAATCATTTCTTGTACTGCGTTTTAAAAGGTAAGAGATACATTGGCAAAGACAGAGTCACCACGACAGGATATCATAGATGTAAGAGATGTCTCCGAAGCTGAAGTAATTAGCCATATTCAACCAGGTTTATGTCAGACCTCAAAAGAGTAAGTGTACTAATGTAAAACTGAATTTAAATATTTGTTTCATTTATTTATACATAATTTTATTTATGTAAACAGATGGGACGACATTAGAAATAACAGTACATCGCGACAATAACACGACATTTATTTAAAGCAAAAAATAAAATGGCTCGATATTTTACAGGTAAAATTTATTTTCATACGACACTCCAATATATAAGATCAAACTATAAGCAATAAAAATGTAAAATACTCAAAAGTTCTTACTTTTTGAATAATATAAAATGTATCTTTCATAATCTTTTTATCCCTCCCTAAACAAATATACTTACCAACAGTGAAAGTTTTAATAGGCACTTGTATAATTTATGCGGATTTATTATACAATAAATAAGTCTCTTGTTGCAATGCATATTTACAATAACCGGCGGTTGGATGAAGAAATGGATACCATATGCACATATATTTGAAAAAATATCTCAACTTTTAATATAATAATATAATGCACCACCTACGTTGAGAAAACAGTAAAAGAATACTATAATTTTATGAATGATTTTATGAAGAAACTTAAGTTCAAAATTCATAGTGCATAGATAGAACAATTACTATTATAATTACTAATTATTTAGTTTTCATCACTGCATTCTCCACTCCGTTATTCTGTGATATGGATTCCTGCGCTATACTTATACCAGCAATAAACTTTTTCCTAAAAATAAACAAACATTCAAGAGTTTACAAGAACGTTATATCATATTAATCATTGCAAATTGGCCACACATCTGTACCAACCATTGACTTATTCTCACAAATGCATGTACTTTGGGTGCTGAAAAACCATTAAAGGGAGAACTAAGGCTTATACTGTATGATCCAACGTCTCTCCAAATCAACCAATCGCCACGATGAAATTCAGGTAACAATACATCTTTCAAGATACAATCCAAGGAGTCACAGGTTGGACCCCAAACGAATGAGACGAATTTTTCATCGCTCTCTGGCTAAAATATGTTACATAAAACAGAACCATCGGTGTTATTGTGCTGCGTACAATATATTAATAGTCTCACCGTATCCAACGGTACTGGTAATCTCGCCTTGATGTCTAGTAATTCCTCGATGAAACAGTTATATACTCCGCAATTCATATAATACATTCTAATCATTTCTTCATTCCTGAGAACTACCTTTTTCGTATGCACAAGTGACACCAAGCTATATGCCGAGGTTACATAATATTGTCCAGGTTCACTAATGATCGTGATGCTCGAATCAATGTCTTGAATGGCGTCGTTAATAAGACCAGCCAGCTGTTTCATATTTAAATCAAGTTATATTCGTTAAGCTTCGTTTAATTGAATAATATCAAAGAACGTTAAGGAAACGACTCGAGTGAACAGTGTTTCACCTTGTCAATACAGTATCCTCTGTTACCAGGAAATCCACCACCGATATCGATCAACTGAGCATCTTCGCAGCCGATCTCTCTAGCAATCGCGATTAGTCTCTTGCACATCATGATTCCTCTGACATAAGCGTTTAATTCGTTGCATGGACTGCCGACGTGAAAGCTAAAACCCCATAACGTCAAACCAACGTTCTTTATGAAATGCATCAACCGTACAGCTTCCTCTTCCTCACAACCGAATTTCGTTCCAAGTGACACCTTGCAATTCTGAGAGTCGCAACGAATACGGATCACTATTCTGTTGGTCATCCAGAAAAATTATTTCGGAAGTTTATCAGCAAATTTTCTGTATCTATATAGAAGCAAATAGTCAACCTTGATCCACTTACTTCGCTTCCGGGAAAATCTCTTTGATTTTGAGGATTTCCATTATACTGTCAACTGTCATCTTTTCAACATTCATCGTCTTGGCGAATCTGATGTGAGTAGCCCACTTGGTCGGGTTTGCGAAAATGATTCGATTCGCAGGTACACCTTGCGCCATTACGATTCTTATTTCTTGCTGATGAGAATAAAAACAGAAAACGATGTGTTTGAAACGAACATCGCTGAAAGAATATCGAATGGATTAAGAAAAGCTTGTAGAAACAAAAATCTTCGTACTTCGGACGCGCAATCGAAGCTAACATTCATGGCTGCTAAGATCTTAATGAGCACTGGATCCGGGTTGCATTTGACGGCTGAAATTCGACGAAATAATAATGAATAATAATAACAATGAGTGATGAATATTAATTAGACTTTTAATTGCACTCTACCGGACGAAAATAAGAATATGGATCCTTACTGACAGGAGACGTTAACTGACAGTAAGGAAGTATTTAAATCTTTGTACGCTGCATGTCGACTGTATTACTTGGCAATAAAACATCTTGTTCAAGTAATACGTGTAGATAATAATTAACGTGGAAGATAAATAAAGAACTCTTGTAGTTACCATAATATGGAACGACTCTTGGCATCTTGGCAATCCAATTTTGATGTTTATGTATCACATCGGCAATGTCAAGAATACAGAACGGTTCCTCTGTTAACTCATGTTCCATTTTAATAATACTCCTAATTATGTCCGTGTCTTTGTCCGTATCTTCGAACAGTTTCACTTCGTTAAAACTCAAGTGAGACATTGTATTCTGTTTAATCTTCTAAACGAACTTCCCTTCACGCTGAGCTGTTTTAGAAAAAAGGAAATTGACTTCAAATAGGTCTAATCTCAGGTACAACGATAAGATCACCTTATTCTAAATATAATCACGGAATGTCTTACATTTGTTCAATGATAAGGGTTCCTAGTCGCAATGTAACGAGATCTATACGTGACACTTACAATTTGTTACAATTCGTTAAATGTCTATCTTTTCACTAATGAAAATATTAGAAGAAGCTACTGTAAATGAAAAACAACGTGTAAGAAATACGATCAACTGAATAGATCGAAGAGAATTATTTGGACCAAGAGTGACAAAATTTTAATAAAATGTTCAACCACTGACGATATTCACCTGAGGTGTCGATGATAAATCAGAGGTATATAAACCAATTAACAGTGACAATCTAAGTTTATTAAACTCGAATGAGACTGATTGTACACAAGATTTTCAACAAATTCAAAAACGGTACTTGACACGATAGATCTGAACGAGATCGAACGCTCTTATCGCACGCCCTAATCATACAATATGCATCCACTCCACGAGAGGAAATCAGATTCTGTAGAAAATTGTAGAATTGGGACAGAAGTTGAGGAACTTAAGGGAAAAAGAGAGGAAAAAGAAAGCTAGGTCTTCATTTTCATTTTATTCAACCGCTCGATACATATCAGACCCACATGAAATCTTGGAAAATCCCTTAACATCCTGTCCAAAGTAATCATCCGTCTAACCCATATAGAATGAGAGAGTAAATAAGAAGTAATTACTGTATAATTTACAAGTACACGTGCTTTTTAAACAAAATTGGAGTGAAAACAAATAAAAACCATTGCGAATGATTTTTGCAATTTAATTATTTCAGTAATTTATTCCTTTGAATGTAGCGTATAATAATTATTCATATAATAATTATGAGTCCTTAAACTATCGTGCAGAAAATGAGATCGTCATTCATCAACATTTTATCAATTGGTGTAATAAACTGCGTGTATTTAAAACACGCTTAATTTCTTGTTGTATTTGTTGCGCCTGATCATTTTATTTGTTCACGCATTGTTACCTGATGTAGACTTTACATCATTATGTACTCAGAAAGGAATCTAAATTATGATACAACGAATATATTTATATAAAAAGTGATACCAAGGAAAGATGTACATTCAGACACGTTTAAAAAAATTATTATTAAAATTACATAATACTCGCGTAAAAAATTGGTAATGTTCATTTTACGTTATTTATTATTATTTATATTAATTTTAGTTATTTTGTATTATTTATGTTATTTCAATATCCGATAAAATAGAACAATGATTATCGTTCACATTGAAACTGTAACTATAATTCGTATTTTCTTTTTCCATTTATTAAATTATGTTATATTGTAATTTTAAAAATTTATTAATACAAACATTGGAATTAGTAGTTTATTGCTTTATTTATTTTTTATTTCCTAACATAAAATAGTATTTCGTTTTAAAAGATTATTATTATTAACAATATGTAATGTTTATGATAATACAGTATAAAATGTAGAAAATCTTTAATTCTATTAGGTGACAAACAAATATTTTGTAAGTGTAAAGTAATTCTTATTGAATTAGTTTAAACGTTGCTATAAATCGTAATGTAATGTATGAAAGAACAAATTTTACATATGCCGCTAATTCTCTGTAATAGTAATAACCATCAGATGGCGCAGTAATTTGAACACTACTTGAACACACGGGAGTTTCCAAGCTTTGGTGTGATCGTCAGCAAAATGGCAGCGAGCGACTCTACCACGGACGACAGCCTTTATCCGATTGCTGTTTTGATCGACGAACTAAAAAACGAAGATGTACAGGTAATTCTAAAAGTGCTTAAGATCAGTATTTTACAATTGCAAAGCAATCGTCCTGTCGTACTGCCTACAGTCACTGGAAAAAACAGAGTGTCAAGGCGGCTATAGCGGTAGCGTACGATTCGATAGAATATTTTAGTCTCCTATGATTGTATGCTAAACATTCTGTTTTCAATATCAATACTCTTAACATTATAATCTTATAGTAATGTATTCATCGAAAACTTTATGCACTCGATTTTAATTTTGGGAACTATGTCTTCTTACTTGGAAACAAGGAAGCATTTGAAAAGATAATGAGTGAATTACAGAGAATTGACCTGTACATTTACAAAACCTTTTTTTGTTACAGTTACGGCTGAACTCAATAAAGAAATTATCTACGATTGCCCTTGCATTGGGCACTGAACGAACACGTAGCGAATTAATACCATTTTTAACTGAGTCTATGTATGATGAAGATGAAGTTCTATTAGCATTGGCAGAACAGCTTGGACAGTTTTCTCCTCTTGTAGGAGGTCCAGAACATGTAACTTGTTTACTGGTATATATTGTTTTATTCAATTGTTTCACTAGTAAAGTTATTTAAAAAATTTATATGTAATTGCAGTATTTTATACAGAGCTAAATTCAATATATAAATATTAAATTAATCTTTTTTTATTATAATAAAAGAATATTTAAAAAATTCTAATTATGACTCATATCGAGTATATATTTTAGCAAATCATGTTTGA